>NW_024868480.1:218885-221806 GCF_013358625.1 Macadamia integrifolia
TTTTTTTTTTTTTTGGTAGATGTTAATGGTTTTTTTGTCTTTTTGAAAAAGTATACCAAAGACAGAGAGTACGTACTTTTTAATAGTAGTATGATATATATAGAATTTAGTATAGGTTCTAAGAGATAAAGTGAAATTCTTTAAAACTAAGATAAACATAGTAATTTATTCCTTAAATGCATGCTAAATTGTGGAAGTACCCATTGTTACACAAAATAAGCTAAACAAGATAAATTATGTAATGCCATTGAAAAAATTATCAAATAGTTAAAATAAAAGACTTGAAGAAGATTAAAAATTAACAAGATTCAATTACAATAAAAGTATAAAAGCAAGTAGTTAAAGAATAACCATGCAAACATATTACAACTAAAAAGCAACTCCTGAACATGATTTTGGGTTTGGAATGGGCTGGCCTAAAGCAACCCAGACTCAACTTTGGGTCGGTATCTTCCACTCCACAGGCAGCTTCCACAACCAGGCCCATCTGCCAATCTGGTTGGACCTGGTGGTTGGGACTAGATTGTCCCAGCTCAAGAAGGTTCTTTCATCTCACCATTGCCTATTCATCAAGCCTTAACCCACAGGTGACAATAGGAATATACTATCCCTCATTTGCTAATGCATCATCAAGCATTCATCATGGAAGTTAAATGGCTCAAACCAGATCCTGGATGGTGCAAATTAAATATCTACATACCTACAGTTAGTCCTTTGGAAATACAGGCTTATCAGGTGCGGGTAGGATTATTGGAGATTCTCTTGGATTGTCATTGGGATGTCTTGCTCATCACTTAGGGTGGGATTATTAGAGATTCTACATCTTTAAATGGTTAAGATTGCCATTAAAGAAAATGCAATCTTTTCAAGAAATAATCCTAAAGAGACCATCAAGATAGGAAGGGGTCGGTAGCCCTTTTGGACTATCCTGTCTGGGTGGGCATGCTACACTGTAGGCTCCTACAATCAAAGCTGGCAGATCACTTATACATGTATGCATCACGTATGGGTAGGTGATGACATTTATTCTTTTTCTTCCTTCTCAATAATGCGATTAAGAGTGAATGGAGCGATATTAATGGAAGCAGAAAGACACATGCCATTACCCAACCGTATGTGAAACATACACGAATAGGTAAGTGATCCAAACTCTCCTCATTCATGGTCGATTCAATAATTCAAGCCAATCCTCCCACAAAATCAAACAATACAAGATAAAAAACCAAAACAGCAAATCCAAATCCACAAACAAGTATAAATATATATATATATATATATATATACTAACAAACTTGCACGTGGGGACATTCGTTAAGTGGAAAATTGAAAGTACTTTTAACCCACTAGTTTTATATATTTCTGTTATTAGAAAGTACCATTAAGTTTTAGCCCATAAATATTTTTCCTAATTTTATACAAAGAGAATAATTATAGGGAGTAGATTGGTGGTTGATAACCTGGTGGAAAACATGATTCCGAAAACCAAAAAAAAAAAAAAAAGAGGAAAATAGAATGATGTATGGAAGAAACTTTAATAGAATAACTCCCAAAACTCACATATATTTACTAAAATGCAATTTTTTACTTAAACATTTACAAAAATGCAAGTTTTTCAATAAAATTTCAATGAATTTTTCAATGCAAGTTCATGGATAAAATTTCCATCTGAGCATGGTGGTAACATTTTAGTGGCCCATGGCAAGACTATAGCTTTGGGAGCCCTTGATGGGAAATTAATATCCAAATTTCAGCGTTTTCCTTCTTTCAAACAAGTACTGATGTAGCCTAATTTTTATAATGAGAGGAATGCACAAACAGCTAGCCAACATACCAACTTCTGGTTTCTCAAAATGCTGTCATAAATTAAGAATCAACAAATCAATAATAAAGAAGAAAAAAAAAAAAAAAGATTAAAATATTATTAAAAAAACTGGAAAAATTCCTCAATCACATACCTCAATTAAGAGGAACCATCACTATCACCTTATTGCCCATTCCCACCATTTAGAGCAAACGAGGGTCGATACAACTATGAATAAAAGACATGTCCATAGGAAAAAACTCTAGTTCTGGTTTCTGATGTTCAAGATTCTTATATCATTTTATAGATCTAAAATCATACCATATTCAACTAGAAAATAGAGTCAATTCTAAGAATAATGGGAGAAAATGAATAACAGCACGGTCCTCATGGCTCTCTAGTGCACATATAACTTGCATTAGAGACAATCATTCCCTAACATATTAGAAGCTTTAATGTAAATAATTTTCTCCAGTTAATTGCACCATACAAACAACATTACAGATTCAGATAAAGCTATGAGCATAGCAAGGGTTCTTGCTAAATCAAATTCCAACATAACTACAAACACACTTATTCCTCAATTAAAAATAAATAAATAAATAAATAAATTGTAGTTTGGCAACCGTACTTTGTGGATGTGAAGTATCTAAAATTGAGCAGAAAAGGGGAGAGACACAGGGAGAGGAATGAGGCTGCATTGGCGGGAGAAAATTTTGAAATTGAGAAATTTTGGGATATTGTATTTGTTTTTTTGTCTTCTCTGTGGTATATATAAGGAAGGATAGTGTATTATAGAGATTCTTTAAGAAAAGTAATGGTGTTATTAGTGAAAGATTCCATATAGTAAAAACTTTTAAAGTTGATGGAAGAAGATCTAGGGAAACTGTTTTTATGCAGTATAAATCTCTCCATAATTATTCACTCCCTCCCCACCTCTCCATAACTCTCTCTCTCTCTCTCTCTCTCTCTCTCTCCATATTTGTCTTTGTAAATCTCCCTATTTTTTATCCCCCACGACTAGGGAAATGAAGTCCATGCCTATTGTGGATTATTATATGCCTATTTTTTTTTTTTATCCTTTTTAATACTTCATAATAATAATTATAATTAGTGATTA
>NW_024868480.1:222631-253480 GCF_013358625.1 Macadamia integrifolia
TTTTTTTTTGGATAGATGTCAATGATTTTTTTGACTTTTTGAAAAAGTATATCAAAGACAGGGAGTACGTACTTTTTAATAGTAGTGTGATATACCAACAATAATGTTCAATATTGGTTCAACAACAAAAGTTGATAATTTAAGTTTAAACTACTCCCATTATTACAAATAACTTAACAGTAAATCTAGTAAACAGCAACAAGAGCCAAAGCCAAATCCTACTTTAGGAGAAGTCTATCTTTATTTTCTAGCAGAAACGCTAGGCTTTCTTCTTTTCATGAACTCTGGCATAGGCAGTGGCACCAAGATCATAATATACTTGCGTACATTTTCCATGAATTCCGTAAATCTTATCTTGCTTGATTCAATATTCAATGCAATGAAGCGGGACCAATAAGGAGATTTGAGCTCAACAAAAATGATTACCTTGCTTTCTTATAAGGAGAAATATATGCATCTGTTGATAGAACCGTATTTCTCTGCATATTTACTAAGGTCATTAATCTGGTTCCATGTGTTAGAACCCAAAGTTAGAATTTGACATTGAGGAGTATTACGAGCAAAATAAATGATGACCTTATATTTCTCAATTGATTTAACATATGCTTAATGCATATCGGTCATACCTATAACTGTGAGGGACACCATGAGGGGGCAGTTTCATTTGTTGTTGGCTGATAGGATTAATGACATAAAGAGTACTCATCTTCTTCATCAATAGAAAACCATTGCACTGGTTGAAACTGTAACTATTGTATGGTGAGAGATGTTTGTATTTTGTTTAACAAACTCTCCATCCTCTAGCTTCATCTAGTATGTATCCAACGTACTTTTCCCCCTGATAGGGTTTGATATTTCGATGATCCATCCTAGGTCTTGTTTGGCTTGGAGGAGATGGGCTTATAAGAAATGTGAATCAGAGCATATCAGATCATGCCATGGCTTCTGCACAAACCTAAAGTTGTAAACTGAGGTTGTAGGAACTCTACTAATAATATAGGAAAAAAAATCTATGGGAAGGTAGGTTGGATTGTTGTACCCTTTAACTTTTTTCCTTCTTTATCTTGCTGTGAAGTAGTTGTCACCATCTGAATCTTCTTTGTCTTATGAGTGGCCACCTTTCCTTATGATCAGGAAATTCTCTTTGTAATTTTGACGAAATTGGATTACTGTGCAATAAAAATTATCTTTAAGAAAAGGAAAAAAAAAAAGCTCTGTAGACTAGTGGTTCATATATGGTGATTTTTTTTTTTTAGTACAATGATTCAACTTGGTTTAGTAGTAGGAAAGATAATGTTAAAAACACATAAACCACCAAGAAGGGGAAAGAGAAAAAGAATCCAACATATTATGATGGAATTTAGGAGATCCATAACACTAAAATCAAAAAAATAAAAAATAAAAAATAAAAATCTTAAATTCACTGTAAGCATTTCCAAATTGGCAACTGATATGATGAGTTAAAGGGGAAAAGGTTGATAGAACACTTCATGTAAGGTTTCTCTTCAAGTGGGTAAGGGTGTATCCCCTTTATCTTTGTAAGTTGTTTGAAATAACTATTTAGAAAAGGAAAATAAATATAGAAACACTTGGAGGAAATTGAAACCCTATTTCAAAGATGAAAATGAAAAAAAGTAGAGTGGAGGAAGAATCACTTACCGTCAGTTTGATTAAACATATAATAGTAGCATAAGACTTTTGTAACACCCCTGCTATATTAATCTTGCAAAATATTTTTCTCTATGGCCTATGGACCTCAAAGCTTTTAAAACGTCTTGTGCCATGTTAAGGAGGCTAGAAGTGAGGTATCCCCACCAAGAATATGGCCAATGCCAGGGGGTTTGAAATATCAATGAGGATATATAAACTTTAGTCCGACATCGCCTAGGGGGAGATTACTGGGTTAATTGATAACTTCTAGCCTCCTTAACATGGCACAACGTGTTTTGAAGCCTAAAGGCTCATGGGGCCAAATAGGACAATATTGTACAAGCTTAATGGGGCCGGCGCATTACAAATGGTATCAGAGCAGACCCCCTGTCGGCACAGTGTTCCCGTTGTGGTACCACATGCTATTGGGGTCTGCTCTGATACCATTTGTAATGCCCCGGTCCCATTAATCTTGCACAATATTGTCATCTTTGGCCTCATGGGCCTTAAGGCTTCAAAACACGTTGTGCCATGTTAAGGAGGCTAGAAGTTATTAACTAACCTAGTTATCTCCCCATTTCGGCACAGTATTCCCACTGTGGTCCCACACGCTGTCGGGGTCTACTCTGATACCATTTGTAATGCTCCGATCCCATTAACCTTGCAGATATTGTTCTCTTTGGCCCCATAGGCCTTAAGACTTAAAACACGTGCCATGTTAAGGAGGCTAAAAGTTATCAACTAACCCAGTACTCTCCCCCTAGGCGATGTCGGACTAAAGTTTACACATCCTCATTGATATCTCAAACCCCCTAGTATTGGCCATATTCTTGGTGGGGATACCTCACCGATCTCCCAGGAGGATCCAATACTTGCCGTCCTCTTGGGTCTCACAACTTTTGGAACTCATTTCATTCATAAATATATATTAGATAACTAACTAGTCAAATTATAAATTGTCTTCTAGGATCAGCATTTTTGTTGATATCCCTAAATGAAAACTTTTATATTCCCAGTGACATAGTATGTTAGTCATGATCTACTTCACTGATCCTAGAGGTATGAGTGTCTAAATGAGGAATTGGTGAAAACTAGTTTTATGATAGGGGGAAAAAACTAGTATATACTAGTTTCCAACCCCTTCTTTGATATAAGTTTTTTACATGAGGTCATGAGGTCTTACTAATAAGAATGGATTCCCAACTTAGAATTCAACTTATAGTCCAATAAGTCATGGTCATGGAGAACTAATTAGCTTCTAATAGTCAACCCAAGGGGGGTTGGTCTAGTGGTCATTCATAGTGGGAAAACTGCCTCAAAAACTTGGATTTTTCCAATGGTGGTTCATAGTGAGAAAACCACATAAAAAAGTATCTTACCCAAGTTTGAATCCCATTAGCATTACCCTTTTTTTTTCCTTGGGCTCCCACCTTCTTTGGATTGAAAACGGCTTGTAGGGTTTGAATCACTTGCCGTCGGTTTCATGTCAGTTTGGCTAAATTGAAGATGATGTATCATGGGATGTTTAATCATTATATTGAAAATCCTAATGCTTTGGTCAACACAATTGGGGGTGGGAGAGGCACTTGAGCCTTGATACCAATCTAGTGTCTTGAACATTTTAAGACTATTATTATAAATATAAAAACAAATTTAGAGCCTAAGTTAATTTTAATATATTCTAAATTTATTGTTATGGCTGAAACAAGGCCAACTTGGGCTGAGAATTTTTAAAATTTAATCGGGCTGGGATGGTTCGTGTTGGCCTTGTCAGAATTTATGACCTTGATTTTTGACAAGGCCGGGCTGACCCTGACTAACCCTATTTTTTGCCATTTGTGTCCTATGTATGAATTTAAAAAAAAAAAAAAAAAAAAGAAGAAGATATAACTGAGTTCAAAAAGAAAAACTATTGTAGGGCTCCACTGGATCTTCAAAATTAAGAAGATGTAAAGGAGACTGACAAAAATTAAAACTATTGATACATGCAGTCTGCAGAGATTGTAAATTCAAAAAATAATGTGTTATGCCTGTAGATAACGGGCCTAAAGGGAATTGATAGGAAACCATAAAAATAGAATTTTAGATTAAGCGGAAAGAAATAATTTCAAATGTACATGAGTTAGTATGAATAAGGGATGGATTCAATTCTTGATTCATTATTTATTCATCAGGATAGTTTATTTCTTCATTATCAATCTATTCAAACCTAAAAAACGGAGATATGTTCAATGAAGTGCCGGAAAATTAAAGATAAAAAAAAAAATGAGATTTTAACTTACATAGAATTGTCGATTAGGAGAGATCTTAGGGGCCAGAGAACCGGGGATGAGGAGAAGAGATCTCAATGCGAGGCTCCAAGCTCTTCTTTGGTTCTTTGTTTCACATAATAAAGATCTTAGTGCGAGGCTACGAGGTCTTCTTCCGTTCTTCCTTCTTTGTCTCTCAAAACAAAGAGTACAAGGCTATGAGCTGAGCAAAACTGTGACAATGAGGGTGAGGGGTGGAGGAGAGACTTCGGGCAAGAGAGTCTCTAGGGTTTTCTTTTTGGTGGAAATAGAGGCTAGGGTTTTCAAAGTGAGGTTATATACTTAGGGAATCAGGTTATAACTTACTATATAAATAAGGGTTAAAATCAAGGTCGGGTTGGGTTGGCTGGGCTCCACCTGAGGCCTCAACTTGGGCATGGCCTGACCCAAACTCAGAAGAGTTTTTCAACCCAAACTTCTTATCAGGGCCAGAAATCTTAGCATGTGAATATGTGTAATAAATTGCAAAAAACTTACCACCACCCCCCGCCCCAAAATAAATAAATAAAGGTGAATACTCATATACTCATACTGATGCCAATTCATTTTGGTTCGGTTGAGAAGGAGAGGTATTGAGATTGGTCATATAGAGAAGGGAGGACCTTTCGAGGGTACAGTGCCCGAACACTCTTTTTGTCTTTCTACCAGAGGTCCTCTCTTTTGGAATTGAAAACAGCCAATTCATATACCCTAAATTGTAACCGAACTAAACCGAGGTGAATACTCATATACTCAAATTAAATTTGAACAGAATCAATTTGGTTCAGTTTGATTCAATTAATTCGGCTTGGTTCCAGATTCAGTATTCCATTTTGATTATAAATGGACACCCTTAGTGTACCATCCAATATATGTGCATGCACCCTCTCAATTGTCTATCCACCTGTTCGGAACAATGATTTGTTTTTCTATGTGGAAAAGCACTCCATTTGGACTTAATTATAACATGATGCTTCAAGAGTTGCTACATGCAAGATCGTTTGGAGCTATAATCATATTAATTTGGACTGTTTGCTTAGAGCTGCAAGACTGGATGGAAGATGATTTTCTTTCCAAATGGCCTTGGGAGTTATTTCATATACTTTTGGACATCGAATCTACTCTAAAGCTTTTCTCAGAATGTAATATTTTGAAATAAAATAGGGACACTATATGTGCTATTAGCTCATAATTTGGTAAATAGATTTAGGATTGAAAAACCTAGAGTGGTTGTAACTTAGAATGTGGAATTTTTTTCTTTCTAAAAAAGAAAAAAGAAAAAAGAAAAAAGAAAAAACTAAGATGAAAATTAATTGAACTGACTAATCAAATGAAAAAGAGAATAAATGTGTAAATAACAAGAAATTAAACGGAAAAAAAAAAGGAAATAAAAGAAAAGGAAAGAACGTATCTGTGTCTAAAAATAAATTACACACTAAAATGAAAGTGAGAAAAAAAAACTATAATCTAAAGTCATTTTAGGAAATAGTCATAAAAAAGAAAAAGCTGAAGAAAAACCTAAAATTGTAAAATGAACTAATCCCTACATATGATAAATAAGAAAATAAAACTAGAAGTAAAAAAAATTCATCAAATTTGACCTAAAACTACTGATTGGTAGTCAACTCATTAAAAAAAAAAAAATACCCAAAATTCAGATTATAGAAGATGCAATAAAATTATCAAAATACTATATATGTGTGATCCGAAATCTCGGAAATTTCCATTTTTATGCAATGACATGAAAATTTTAACTAAGAATATTCTAGAACCTAGAAAGAAAATAAGAAATATCATATGAATTCGTGCAAAAAATGCCATTTGAAATTACAAAAAAAGTAAACCTATTTCTAACCGTAAATGCAAGATATGTATGTAAATTATTCAGTATAGGTCCTAAGATATGAAGTGAAAATTCTTTAAAGCTAAGATAAACATAGAAATTCGTTCTTAAATGCATGCTAAATTGTGGAAGTAAACATTGTTACACAAAATATGTTAAACAAGCTAAATTATGTAATGCCATGGAAATAATTATCAAATTGTTAATATAAAGGAAGATTAAAAATAAACTAGATTCAATTAAAATAAAAGTATAGAAGCAGGCAGGTAAAGAATTACCAATGACATTCAAATATCTCACCATGATATTGTGAAATAACCTAGGGGGTGAATAGGTTATACTAGTGGAAATTAAAATCTTTTCAAGTAAATTGGATTTCCAACTATGATTATGAATTAAAATAATACGGAACAAAATATCACAATCACACTACACAAAAATTTATAATGGTTTGACTCAACCTGAGTCTAGTCTATTCCCTACAAGATCCTCTTGTAAGGTATTCCACTAGTTCTCCATTTTAATATAGTAGGTAGAGAAGAAAATATTTTACACAATCTCCTTTACAGGTAGATAGACACATTTACAATCTCTTTTACAGGTAGAAAAGCACCTTTACAATATCCTTTACAGGTAGAGAAGCATCTTTACAGTCTCTTTTATAGGTAAAGAAACACCTTTACAATCTCCTTTACAGGTAGAGAAGCACATTTACAATCTTATTAGGACAAAAGAATCCTACACTAGCCTAAATACAGTCTAGACATGTGTAAAAGAGAGAAGTGGAATAAAGTTTCGAGTTACCTCGTGCGGTGCGTGCAATGATTATGAAATGATAAAAATAGATAGCACATTTTAGTAGTCTCCCTTTGATTGTTGAATGATGATGGAGACTTCCACACAATCTTGAGTTCTTGAAAAGTGTGTTGGACTTCAATAGATGAACCCAATATTGTAAGAACCGTTTCTCACTGAATAGCACTTTGATTATGATTGTTAATGCTCACTTCATTGTTAATTATTAAAATCATTAGTGGGGTATTTATATAGGCAGAGACTAGGCTCAATTAGGGTAACAAAATATCCCAATTTGGAAGGAGAATAATTTCTAATGGATAGAAATTTTATGAACCGACAGATGCCGCTTTGAAGTCCAATTGTACAAAAGTAGTCGTTAGACTCAAAATATAGTCATTATATAGCTGTTGAGGGTGTTTAGAGGTGAACCGACAGTTGTCGCTTCCATCCGGTAGTTGCTAGATGCCCTCTGTGGGCTAAGACAAAGATGACCATTTGATCCAGTAAACTGGTTCAATTTCTGGTTAAATCCAAAAATTGCTGGCTACATCCGGTACTTGCCGGATGGTCTCTATTATCATTCTCTAATGAAGAACTGATCACAAAGATCAAGCAGTAGTTGGCGCTTCGATCCGGCAGTTGCCGATTGATCTCTGTTTAGTGTTTTGAATGCCCAACACTCACACAAAAAGTGTCCAATGCCTTAGGTTGTTTTCTTATGTCTTTTCTAACACTAAAAGGCATTAGTGTAGTGCGTGTTAGTGTGTGTAAATTACAACCTAATCTAGAAGTCTGCAAGTCTTGAACTCTTCAAGTCTTCTAATCGTCAACTGTTCAAGTCTTAAACTTTTCAATCACTTTATGCCATATCACGTCTTGAGCTTTAATGGGTGTACTTGATATCTTCTTCAAGCATTGATGCCAACTTGTTGATATTATTCATTTGATGACTTCAATCTTCATTTCTTCATTTCTTCATTTCTTCATTTCATTCATCAAACTCGATCTTTGATATGAAGTCTCTATAAAAAAATACTTGACGGCAAATTATGAAATACCTTCATATGTTTGTTATCATGAAAACCAACTACAGCAGTGTGGGAATATCCCTAACATTTAGGAGAATGAGTAATTAAATAATAAGACAATGAGTAAAAAATGTCAAAACCATGCAAACATATACAACTAAAAAGCAAACTCCTGAACATGATTTTGTGTTTTGGAATGGGTTGGCCTGAAGCAAGCCAGACTCAACTTTGGGTTGGTATCTTCCACTCCACATTACAAAAAAAAAAAAAAAAAGGGTCTTTAGAGGCAATTTTTTTCTACCGCTAAACCTATAAAAAACGCCCCTAATGCCTTTACGGATGGTTTTTAGTTTTTTAACCGCCGGATACCTGTCACTAAATGTGGCACTACTATTGCTTTGTAGAAGTTTTTTCCCTCACACTTAAAAGGTGTTTTTAGGGATGCTTATATAAACCGCCACTAAAGATGTATCCTTTAGGGGTGGATAATTATCCTCGTTAATATATAATAGCATATTTAAAACCATATAAAACTATATCTTATGGGGCAAATTTGTTATGCCACTAAAAATAATATCATTTGGGGCAGAATACATACCGCCACTAAAGGCGTATATTGGGACGGATCATTTACCGCCATTAAAGATATAATATTTACTAGTTTTTATTACCGCCCCTATAGGTTTTTTTTTTAATAATAAATTGTAAAGCACAAATTTATGCATGAATGCACCGATCTTTGCCGCCTTAAGACCCTTTAAGGCTGATACCCCTTTGCATAGATTTAGACAATTATAAACCCCCCACACTCACCAAACGAAAAAAACAAAGAAGATTAAACAAGAAGTCTTGACAAAGAGGAAATGATTGAGACGATTAGACAAGAAGTCTTGACAAAAGAGAAAATGATTGTGGATCATTTCAAAATATTGTTCAACAAACTCAGTTCTCTAAGCCTAAGCAAATGAAATTGAAAACATTACAAAAATAGTGAAACCATTGCACTCAAAGTAGCAAGATAACATTTTTTCTATCATGTGAAATATAAATCAAATTTGATTTGTAAAGGTCTTGGATTCATTCTTTTCTCTTGCTAGCATTATGCCTTCATTTTCTACGTCATAAATCCTTCGAAGAAGAGTAACTCACCCCAATTATGTCAACCTGCACAATGTAGCAAATTTTCAGTCAACAAGCACATTTATTTACCAATTTTTTCTCTCTGTCTTAATTTTTTGTACAATAGCTTGAGAGGAGCATTTATGCTGGTAATTCATCATTTTTGTTTTTAGAAAGTTTAACACTGACTCATAAGAACAAGAATTACAATAACATATTAATCAGTAACAAAGGAATACAAAGCTGAAGGCATGTGTTGTTAGACTATTAACAAGCTAACTTGTCTATCCAATTGAGAACCTCCAAACTTTAATACCAAATTTAGGATTATACGAAGTCCAAGGATACCACAGGACATCATTTTCCGATATTGTATTCTAAATTATAACCTTTCTATACAAAGTAGGCACACATGTAAGAGTAAAACAAAATGGCTACCTAGACTTCTGAAAGATTTAAAAAAATACTGTCATGGTCAAGCTTGCTCTGTATCTGACTAAATTGAGTTCAATTTGGCCATGCTGCTGAGGGTAGAGATAAAGGACATAGCAATGTTTGATGAGCTAGAAAGAAAGACTGCTTGGATTCAATATCACCATCCTCCTAACTGATCCAAATTATTTTGATCAATTAACTATTCTAGAAAACCCAACAGAGAATTTATATCTTGGACACTATTTCCCAATTAACAGGAAAAGGAAAAGCCTATCAAGTGATTTGAGCCTAGTTGCCAACTCCAATCCTCCAAAATACTGCTGGTAAGGAAGCAAAAAGAACCAAAGATAAGTACTAGTGAACTAACAGAAGCAGCTTTAAACTTATATAGAAACATCACTCTCAAAGAGAAAGACTTCAACTTTCATGTAATCTTATAACATATCACTAGCAGAGGCTAGTTGAATCCATAAGTCACATGCCATAAAAAGGAAACATATCAAAAGTAAAACCAAGATGCTTATCGATCCAGATAATTGCATCACCAATCTAAAGAATCAGAATTGGGCAAAATCTCTCGTATGAGAGGCATTGCATTACATTATAAGTATACATAGGGAAGAAAGCTAGGGTAGAAGTAGGATACGACAGGAAATGACAAAACATTCTTTTTGTATAACATTAATGGTAATACATCTTCAGTCCATAAATATCTAATAGCCTAAGAATTTCAAACCCCAAATCTAAAGATAAATATTCATTAGGGCATGCTGGAACCTTCTTCTCAGCTAAGTATCTAATGTGATAATTGAATTTCAGATTTTTGGGTAATAAAACACTACCTGATAGGTATATAAATAAGGTTCTTTCTTCGTATATATGTGTAAATCTATATTATTCTGGACTTAGACATCAATCTTTTAGCTTGGTAGCATTAAAATAACACAATGATAAGATCAATTTTGAAAAGAAGAAATAGGAAAAAGATCTTTTTGAATAGACTAGTAAGGCCTTCGTAAGCTCTTGATTACTGTTTATGCTGCTTTAATGTAAATTACTTGATTTTTTTTTTTTTTTTGTTTTATTAATGTGAGGCATAAAACAGTTTCAAGGATATGTATGTTGTGATAACCTAGTTTGAACATGCTAATTTCTGGCAAATGCAACTCTGTTTTGGTTATAGCAGCATGGGATTGAGAAGATAAACACAAAACAAATTCAAGCCAAAACTTACATGACAGTTTGTAAATCAACACATGTATAAGAGAAAATGGTTTAACATACATACTTTCATTTATATGAGGAAGAATTGTCTTAACCAACAGTAGCAAATGTATAAGATTCATATAGAAGCTGAATTCTCCATTAGTTATTTCTTATTTTTTTCAAAATAAAAGATGATCACAAACTTATGGATATCGTTATCGATAAAACTATAGTCTCTAACATCAAAATTGAGAAGAGTTAATCTTTACCTAGTTTAACTGAATCCTGTGAGCTTCTATTCATGAAGAGTTGGGTAAGTTTTTCAATTTGTGATTGCATACTGCTAATTAAATCTTCATTCTTCTTCTTTTCATCTTCAAGCTTTCCATTTACTAATTCCATCTTTTCCTCTAACATCTCCACTTTATTTTGCAACTCCTTGTTCTTCCGGGTGAGTGTAGCATTACTTTTTGACAATTCAAGGTCTTTTAGGCTTACCCCAACTCCAACTAGGCGCACTCAGTCATGGGACTCCTCACCAAATGATTCTGTCCATAGATTCATGAGTCTCTTTGTTTTTTTGTAATTCTACTGGTATCACTGCTAACTTATCTTCCATCTCTTTCTAAATCATTGCAAACCGAGCAAGTTACCAGCAGTGATCAAGAAAAAAATAACTATGAATTAAAAACACAATATATACCAGCTTTTTGCTTGATTCTTCATCAATCGGTTCTAAGTTCTTTTTCACATGTGTTATCCTGAAAAAATCAACCTTTAACGATTCCTCACCGGACTCCTGAAGCTGATCAAATAAAAGAAAATAAAAAGTTAGTAAAAATCATTATGGGTTCTTCACATAATTCAATGAAGTGTAGTTCATATGATACGAAACTAACCTTTTTATCATGAACTTGGGAAAAACTCTGTTGGCCCGCAGTGTGACTCATTTTCTGTTTTTTTCTATTCTCTTTATTCTGCGAACAAATTTCCTACTGTAGTGAAAGCACATATCAAATAATGTTTGGCAAACAAATACCAAAAACAAGTAACAGGTTTGCATAGGCATCGTTACCTTATACTTGACATCACCCCACATAGCTATAAGGTATTTCCACTGATCCAATGGAATATGAACATCACATTTTGCAAAACACTCATCGTTGTTGATTTATTATATATTTCTTTTAATTCAAGCCTGAAGTCCTTTCACTAGATACCCATTTTTCTAAAAACCCATTTTTTTTCTTTAGTTTCAATTTCATAATAGTCCTACAGAACAATATATTATATTAATTAAAAGAATAAAATAAATACACTTTAAAAAAATTATAAATTGAAAATGTTAATTTTGGTGTCACCATACCATAACCTTTTCCCAAATTGCTTCTTTATAGTGTTGAGGAACTTTCCTCCATTCCGGATAATTGAGAGGCATAATTGTGGTAGGTATCCTTACGTGTGTGCTCATCCACACAAGTAATTGTGTTGCCTTCTTACCAACCCCTTCGTGATAACGATTGATCCTAACTTTTACCTTTTAGCCACATGGCAAAGAAATTGTAGCCAATCCCCTTGACCGACCACGTTTCTTACAACAATTGTCTATATGTAAAATGACAATTTACAACAACAAATAAATACAATTTAGTGATAAAAAAAAATATTGAATACATTATCATAAAATCAACTAAATATGTCACTACAAGATCATAAAAGTTCACATGGCCATACCCAATGTAGCTGCACTCGTAGAAGCAACGTCCACATGATTGTTATCCATTTTCTACAGTTGCAACAAAACAACATCTCTTGAATCATAAGTACTATTTTCTTATCACTATTAGCTACCATTTAATTGATTTTCATACATTGAATAAAATGCTAACCCTGAAAGGAAAATATACAAAAAATAGTCAATGACTACAATTTATATGTTACTTTGCAAAGCTAGGGTAGAAGTAGGATACATGTAACTTCACTATGGGAACTCCAAAATATATAGTTTCTTATAATTCTATTACATATCAAGTCACCAAACATTTCCTCCCATGTTTTTGGATATTGATTTATGCACTGTAGACATGGACATAAAATCTTCTCGTTATTGGGTGAGTTGGCAAACGCAAAATCTAAGAATTGATTTACCCCAACTATGTATGTATGCATAACCCAAGGTCCTTTGACTTTTCAATTTAACTCCTATCCATTCAATTAATACAAATATCCACCTTTTGTTATTTTGTCAACCACAAAACTTTAATCTCCAATCTGATGGTTGTAAGCGAACAACAATATATTATAAACGAAAGCATTGATAATTAGTTACTTGCTGAAACTGGAATTCATAAATAGTAACCATAAGGAAACAACAAATAACATGTAAAATAACAAGAAAAATCAAAATAAAAAGTGAGAAAATGGATTTAGTAACTAGTGAATCAAAATAGAACATGAATGTGGGAAATAAAAACTATAAAAAAACAGAATAAGAAACCATAGAACAACAACAAATAATTCACAGATTAGCAACTAGAACCCAAAGGGAAACTGGTGATGTAATTAGAAAGTAATGAAAACAAATAAGCAAGTGTCAAGCAAAATAGAAACTAGTAGAATAATAGAAATCCAATTCCTTGTTTTAAAACCATGATTGAGAAAGAAAGCCTTAAATAATGCTGGGGTGCCTAAAGTCATGAACTACCCAAAATGCTCAAATGAGAATTGATGGTCTTCACCACAAACCCTCTCCACCCAAAAGATTACAAAATGGAAGTACTTCTCCTAGTGGCTAAGTAAGCAGGTCTTCTTTGTCTTCTCTTCCCACTGAAAATGGATAATTTGATAGTTTGGCTCTTCTGAGCAAAATAAGGTTATATAAAGGAAAATAAACATTCCCTTTCTGTTGGTAGCATCCATTATATTAAAATCTTGAATAAATTTCGTATTGATTTAATGGCTGCATCCTTCATCGCAATTTTCCTTAGCTATCTAATATAAAATAGTTGTAAAAAGAAAACATGTCCTTAGCTATCTAATAAAAAATATAGCATAAAATCTCTCTAAAGCAGAAATAGAAACTACCTAAAACAGCCTTCAACTGAATTATACTATATCCACCAAGAAGTTTCCGGCAGTATCCAGCATCTTATCTTCACAACAGAGCCCACACAGAGCTTCTAGACACCAAACAAGGGCCAACACAAGCTAGCACTAGGCCTGGTTAGAACCAGAACTAGATCCAGAACCATGGGGATTAACTGAACCCATGTTTAGATTTGGCCTTTTTCTTCTCCTTGATTCGAGCTACATCATCCTATCTCAAGGTTTCTCATGTAATTTGGGATCATAACATTGGATTGACTTCAGGTTTTGGTTTTTTATGTTCTTTTACCCAAGTAGAATATTTGACCAGTTTTTGGACCATATTTCTACATAAGTTAGCCCATTATGTATAAGTAAGATAACTCTAGCTCCAGTCACTTTGTTTTTTAGATCTTGTTATCCTCATGTTAATTAATGCAATAATTACAATTAGGTGGCATAAACAACCATACTAAGAGTCCCCATGCCTCATGCAGTACCATTTAACATGGCAGCTCATAACACGATTTACTTAATCTCATTCGATTTTGATTCTTAAGCTATGAAGGAGGTACTGATTTCAGCTATCATCATTCACTGAAAAAAAAAAATCAGTGGACCTTGGAATTACTTTGTTAATTAGATTGAGAATTAACTGAAACAAATAACCAATCAGTTGTAGAAAAATAGTCTATCCTCACAAAACTAAAATCGCAAATGGAAATGGAAACTTATTAATTATCATAATATTAGAATGAAAACTATCAATACAAACAGAGTATAAATAAAAGAATGCAAAAGTTGATCCCATTCATTGGCAATGCTTCCTTCATTAAACTTGCCGTTGAACACAATAACTAAACAACTACAGAAAAATGTGATCAAAATTAATTAAGAAAACAAAGTAAGATGAAAAAAGAGTGAGATTCCATCCATTAGCAATGCTTCGTGCATTGAACTAGCCATTGAACACAAGAACTAAATAACCATAGAAACATGTGAAAGGAAAAAAAAAAACAAAGATTGAAAGAGAGTGACATCCCATTCATGGCAATCGGTATCCATTACAACAATTACAGTCAATCAAACATCCCAGAACACATTAACAGAAAACACCATACGATACAGAAAAAAAGAGGACAAGTTCCCAAAGTGTTCTGCTGAAGTTGAACAGGTGCAGAATTGATCCCCTACACTCCTTTGGAAATGATTGACGGTAAGATAACGGGGAAAGGGAGAAGATGGGTAGGGCCCGTAGGGATGAAATTCACAAAATAGTGATTTGAAGAAGAAAAAGGGAAACCCAATTTGTTCAGTCAAGGTATTGGAGGTCAGAGAAGGATTTCAGAAGGAAGGGGAAGGCCTGAACTCGTCTCTTTACCTTCTCAGACAAAGAAATCTGGTTTTGGAGGAAATGGGAGTGAAGGTGACAAGGAGCAATGCAACAACGATTCAACTACTACTAATAATACGACAAGTACTAGACCTGCCTGGGAGATAGGTGTGGGTGTGCAAACGCTAATCCTATATTGTGTAGGGAAAGATAACTGGGCTAGTTAATAAACTTTAGTCTCCTTAACATGGCACAATGCGTTTTAAAGCCTTGAGGCCTATTAGCTAAAGAGGATAATATTGTGCAAAGTTGATGGGCCGGGCACTACAAATAGTATCAGAGCAGACATGGACAACTTGTGGGGCCACAGTGGGGACACTGTGCCGAAAGGGGGAAGATTGTGACACCCAAGAATACGACAAGTACCAGGCCTGGGAAATCAATGAGGTGTTCTCACCAAGACTACGGCAAAGTGGGGACACTGTGCCTAAATGGAGGAAGATTGTGACATCCAAGAATACGACAAGATTGTGATATCCCAGACCCTCCTGGAAGATCAGTGAGGTGTTCTCACCAAGAATACGGCAAGTATTAGGGGGTTTGGAAGATCAATGAGGGTATACAAACTTTAATGGAGAGAGCCTTGAGACCCATTGGCCAAAGAGGATAATATTGTGCAAGGTTAATGGGTCCGGGGTGTTACAGCTACTACTTTTAATAGTATTTTTACGAAGCAGTCCAGGAGTAGTAAGAGTTGGAATCAGAGACATGAGAGATTTGAATCATCTGATGATGATACTAATTTCTTGATCAATGAAGAAGCCATAATGGAATCAGATACCAGGGATACATGCCTTACCTCTTTCTGCTTCTCAGTCGAGCAAAGGAGAGCCTGCGGGAGTCGAGTCTTGAGAGAGAGAGAGAGAGAGAGAGAGAGAGAGAACAAAGGAGAAACCATTGCCCGATGTTGGAAGGAGTTTGATGAAGTCACAATGGGTACCCGTTGGCTGCTGGTTGGAGACACTAGTAGATTGGACTTCCTAGTTCAGTGGAGGAGATGGTTAGGGTTTGGAAGGATATCACAAATTGAAGCACGGGATAGGGGGAAAAATAGTGCAAAGGTTTCTGTTACTCTTCTTTTCATTCAAAACATAAGACCCAGATATTGGGGTGAAAATTAAAGGGCACCGTTGTAGTACCCGAAAAATTGCCCCTTTAGGGGTGGACACTCAAAACGCCCTTTAGGTTATGTAATGTCTAACATTTGAATTAAAAAATAATATCTATTGTGTTGGACACAAAAAACCGCCCTTATTGGATAACTTTTATAGGCGAGTAAATAGAACTGCCCCTATTGTATCACCTTTAATAAAACCGGCCCTAATTCAATCTTTTTATAGGTGGGTGAAAAAAACCGCCCCGATAGACCTTGTTTTTAGTAGTGCCACAGGCAGCTTCCACAACCAGACCCACCTGCCAATCTGGTTGGCCTTGGTGGTTGGGATTAGATTGTCTGAGCTCAATAAGGTTCTTTCATCTCACCATTTGCTTGCTCATCAAGCCTTCATCCGCAAGTGACAATAGAAATATACTATCCCTCATTTGCTAATGCATCATCAAGCCCAATCATCATGGAAGTTAAATGGCTCAAACCAGATCCGGGATGGTGCAAATTAAATATCGATGGTTGTTCTTTTGGAAATCCAGATTTGTCAGGTGCGGGTGGGATTATTAGATATTTTCTTGGATTGTTTTGGGATGTCTTGCTCATCACTTAGGGTGGGATTATTAGAGATTCTACATCTTTACATGGTTAAGATTGCCATTAAAAAAATGCAACTTTTTTAAGAAAGAATCCCAAAGAGCCCATCAAGGTTGGAAGGGGTCGGTAGCCCTTTTGGACTACCTCGTCTGGGTGGGCATGCTACACTGTAGGCTCCCGCATTGGCACAATCAAACCTAGCGGAACACCTATACATGTATGTTTCACATACGGGTGGGTGATGACATTAATTCTTTTTTTTTTTTCCCCTATTAAATAACCCTCAATATAACCATTAAGAGTGCATGGAGGAATATTAATGCAAGCAAAAGGACACATGCCATCACCTAAGCGAACATGAAACATATTTAAATGGTTAAGTGATCCAAACTCTCCTCATTCATGGTCCATTCATTAATTCAAGCCAATCCTCCCATTAAATCCAACAATACAATATAAAAGCCAATAGAGCAGATCCAGATCCACAAACAAGTATAAATAGATATATATATATATATATATATATATATACCAACAATAATATTCAATATTGGTTCAACAAGAAAAGGTGATAATTCCAGTTTAAACTACTGCAAGATCCCATTATTATAAGTAACCTAAAAGTAAATCCAGCAAACAACACAAGAACCAAGCCAAATCCTCTACTTTAGGAGTAGACTATCTTCATTTTTCAGCAGAAACCCTTGACTTTCTTCTTTTCATGAGCTCTGGCATAGGCGGTGGCACCAAGGTCATAATATGAGGCATCCAGCGATACTTACGTACATTTTCCATGAATTCCATAAATTTTATCTTGCTTGATTCAATATCCAATGCAATGAAACGGGAATAATAAGGAGATCTGAGCTCAACAAAAAAGATTACCTTGCCTTCTTGTAAGGTAGTAATAGGTTTAATAGAAACTTCTTACAATCTTTGAAAAATATTTCCCTCTCTTAAATATGAAAGGTGAATCACATGATGCTTTCTCCAAATGACATTGTATAAATCTTCCAAAATCCAAATGCACATCTTTCCAGAGTACCTTTTAGACTCAGTTACACTCCTATAAGTTAGATACCCCTTGATCTCCACCAGTTGACTATCAAATAGGAAATCATTGATTTCATTTGTTCTCTAAATGTCTTCTGGGAGATTTATTTTATGGAATTCTCAGTAAATGCATCTGTCGAAAGTATGTATGATCGTTCATCCTTAGGAGTGAAAAGCAGTTTCCAATATACAATTCCGTTGATAGAAATATGACCATGATCAATAGAACCGTATTTGTCTACACATTTACTAAGGTCATCAATCTGGTCCCATGTGTTAGAACCCAAAGTTAGAATCCGACATTGAGGAGTATTACGAGTGAAATAAATGATGAACTTATATTTCTCAGTTGATTTAACATATGTTAATGCATATCGTTCATACCTATAACTGTAATGGACACCATAAGGGGGCAGTTTCATTTGTTGCTTGGTGATAGGATATTCATCTTCTTCATCAATAGAAAACTCTTGCAACTGGCTAAAACTGTAACTATTGTATGGTGTGAGATGTTTATATTTTGTTTAATAAACTCTTCATCCTCTAGCTTCATCTAGTATGTATCCAACGTACCTTTCCCCTTGATAGGGTTTGATATTTCGATGAACCATCCTAGATCCTGTTTGGCTTGGAGGAGATGGGCTTCATGTAAGATTTATTTTCTTATATGTCCCAATTGACCATTGATTGGCTTCCATTATGGAAACTCAATATTTGATTTGATTGTCAATTAGCTTAGATTCTATTAAGGATACCCATCATATTAGTTTGGTTGCAAATAGGAAAGATTGCTCTGTAATTTATTGGCCTACCTTAACGGGAGACGGGCACTGTGTTATTAAAGGAGGCTAGGTCCCCCCTTGTATGATTATGTACTAATCTCACCCATTAGAGAAATGTATTGAGAAAATACTAAGGGGAGAAACCTACCTCCGAGAAGAAGAAGAAAGTCGCTCATTCTTGCAAGGACGGCATCAATGACTGCGTCAAGCTCCGCTGGAAATAACACACTATAGACAGTGAATGGTATGCCATTCCCCCTCTTGTATTGAAATGGTTGCTAGTGTATTGATAAAATCCTTATTATGATTTAGGAATTATGATGTCATAAATTCCATCAGTGGTATTAGAGCTTGGATTTGCTAATAGGTTATGGATCATTTTTTAAAATTAAGATTAACCATGAAAGTTTTTTTTTTATTGGAATAATTTTGAATTATTTATTATTGTGTGAATGCCATTAAAAAAGCTGAAATTAACCATGTGATAGGTTGAAATCAATCATTAAAGAGGCTATAATAATTAGTTAAAATTCTATTCATATGATTAGGGTTGAGATTGAGATAAGGACTTTCCTATCATAATGCATTTTGGTTGGATTTTATAAGTTATTTTAATGATATAAATATTGAGTTTTTCTTCTTTTATAGTGATGGGCTGAGTTTTATTTCTTTTTTAAGTGATTTGGATATGGGCTTTAGCCCATGTAATTTTTAATTCAAATCAAAATTGATTTAAACCCATTACTGCAGTCCATTAAGCTCAATAGCTCATTAAGGGGTTTATTTGACCCAAAACCAAATCATATTGAACCAAATCAAACCAAATCAATCTTTTGAACCAAAAGTCACTAGACCAAATATGTTTGGACTGAACCAAACCGGGTCGACCCGAATCTAACCCAATGGGTCAACCCATGACCCGACCTGTCGACCTAAATTTTTTACCCGTTGGGTTGTGGCAACCCATCGAAAATCGGCCATCGTCAGTCAACTTTTTGGCGTTGATTGCAATATTCAGGCAAGATTCTATTTTGTTTAAAAAAAAAACTTTGTATAAACTGAAATAGAAATTAGTCTATAAATATGTTTGTTTTGATTTATATATATTTTTGTTTTTGCTTCTTGAAACAGTTTTCTATTTCTGTTTCTATTCTGGAATAGTTTTCTGTTTCTGTTCTTAATGTCATAAAAAAAAACATATGTTTCTATTTATTTTGTGTTCTATTCATGGTAATGTATGTTTTCTATTTCTGTTTATGAAAACAAACATGTTTATGTGATGGAACTTTAGTAATAAGAAAAAACATATATTATGGACATAAACTTAACTTTTTAGTGACAGAATTTTTTATATGACAAAATCATTAAATAATCACTTCCGCTGTGATTCTATATTCATTTTAAATCTGATTTTGATTCCGTCTTTCCCTATGGTTGCTATTATGAAAAAACTTTAAGATAACATATTGATGACCCTAATTGCACTACACTTTGGAATAAATAAATAGTTTAATGATGTCATAAATGATTAGATGTTAAAATTTTAGGGATAAAACTAAGAAAACTAATGATTCGATTGCCATCAAAGCGGATCAATCATGAAAATTCAAAGTGATTAAACTAAAAATAATTGTATCCAAACATCATTAAATAAATGACATCATAAAACTAGGCATTAATGACATTCACATGATTGAGAAGAGTGGGAGTATCCAAATGTACACATTTCTCTCAATTTTGTTGAATCTAACTGTTAGGCTTAAATATAAATGAAATTTTATCCCATAAATCTTGCAATTAGTTTAGGGTATTAGGTCGTGCAATTAGGTTGAACGAGAGTATCCAAAGGTACACATTTTATCGTGGTTGTGATGGCCACAACTGTCAACTCTAAACATAACAATGATAACATCGAATTAAAGATAACTTTTTAGGATATTATGATAGATCATTAGTCCAACAGTTGGGTCAAGATGGGAGTGTTCAAAGTCACACATCTTTGTTTGACTGCTTGGATAGATTTCTAGTCTTAAAAGTGACTTCCAACACCTATTGAGTGAACCACCAGCATATTACTTTCTTTATCCCGAAGGATAGATTATAATGATGTAATAGGTTGCTCTTTCTAGAATTACAATTCTTGTATTATTGAAACTTAAAGCATTATTGATATGTAAGCATGTATTTATGTTTCCTTTCAGAATGACCATCACCTATGGCTATCCCTAATTCGCTCCTATCCTTACTAGCTCAAACTTCTCGGATTAGCATAAGGAGCTGATATACTATCTCACTGTTGTCAATCATGACTATTATTTGCACACTAAGAAGCCGGCTGATCACACTGATAAAAGTACTGCAGATGAGATCAATCTTCATGAGAAGTGGACCCGATCAAACCAGTTGTGCCTTTTGTTTATCAAGAAAACAATTGAAAAGGTTATTAAAGGATTGATCCTTGACTCTAATGATGCAAAGACATATCTGGCGTCTATTGAAAAGCGGTTATCTACCACAGACAAGTCTTTTGTAAACACACTCTTGGCCAAATTAGTGAACATGAAATATAATGGTAGCAGTGGCATAGCTGATCACATCTGTGAAACGGTAAATTTATCTGCACAACTGGCAAAGATGGACCAAATATTGAATGAATCTTTCCTAGTTGGGTTGATCATTCAATCTCTTCCTTAGAAGTTTGAACCATTTAAGATCCACTGCAACACAAATAATGATAAATGGGATCTGAATGAGCTTCAGAGCAAGTGCGTTCAGGAGAAATAGAGATTGAAGCAGGCAGGAGAACAAATGGCTAACACGGTGTCACATAAACGTAAGAAGGGAAAGAACTTTAAAGCTGTACCAAAGAAGCAAACATCCAATCCACCTACTGATAACAAGAATTTTGGAAAAGTGAAATGCTTTTTCTATAAGGAGGGACATCTTCGTAAGGACTGTCAGAAAAGTCCAGCCTGGTTCGAAAAGAAATGTAATAATTCTATCCTAGTTTGTTTTCAAACAAATCTCGTTGACGTTCCTTGTAATACATAGTGTATATATCGAATTCCATGCAGGGATTCCTTTTAACTCGGAGCCCAAGTCCCAGTGAGAGTATCGTCTACTTGGGGAACCAGATGAATCTGAAGTTCGAGCAATCGGCACTTGCAGATTCATAATGGATACCAGATACTAGCTGGACTTATTGGACACTCTCTATGTCCCCTCTATTTCTAGAAATCTTGTTTCTTTATCAAAACTTAATTCTGAGGGTTATAACTTTATGTTTGGGAATAATGTTTTTAAAGTTTATAAAGACAATAATCTAGTATTTACTGGATATTTATGTGATGATTTTTATAGATTTAATTTGGATTCCGATTTTGAAAATTCTTTACTTACCCTGCATGTGAATGTTGGAACTAAATAATCCAATAATAATGTTTCTTCAACCTTGTGGCATAGATGTCTAGGTCATATTTCTAGACCTAGGATAGAGAAGTTAGTGAAGGAAGGTGTATTGCCTATTTTGGACCTCATTGACTTTGGTACTTATATAGATTGCATAAAAGGTAAGCAATCTAGAACAAATAAAGTTGCTGCCACAAGGAATGATGGACTATTAAGATTAATTCATACAGATATTTGTGGACCATTTGACCCCTACATTACTGGTGAGACATATTTCATCACCTTTTTTTATGATTACTCATAGTATTGTTACGTCTACTTGTTGAAGGAAAAGTCTGAAAGCATAAACGTCTTTGAGACATTTTGTGCCAAAGTCAAAAATAAGTTGGACAGAAAGATTAAGACCGTGAGATCTGATAGTGGGGGAGAGTGTCACGGTAGACATACAGACCTAGGACAAGTTGAGGGACCATTTGCCCATTTCTTCAAATCAAAGGGTATCACTTCTCAGTATACACTTCCTAGTACACCTAAACAAAATGGGTTGCAGAAAGGTGTAATCGTACCTATAAGGATATGATTCAAAGTATGATAAGCAACTCAACACTGTCTGAGTTTATGTGAGGCGAAGCTTTGAAAACAACTATGTATATCTTGAATTGGGTTCCCAGTAAGTCAGTTCTGAAAACTCCTTATGAGTTATGGACGGGAAAGATACCCAGTTTGAGACAATTACACGTATGGGGCTGTCCAGCTGAAGCCAGATTGTATAATCTACATGAAAGGAAACTTAACCCTAAGACCATTACCTGCTATTTTATTGGATACTGCCATTTGTCAAAGGGATTCAGGTTCTATGCACCCAAGCATAGTACTAGGTTTGTGGAAACTTCAACTACTAAATTCTTAGAGGATGGCGACATTAGTGGGAATGTCGAACCACGTAATGTGGTATTTAAGGAGCTCCGGGTTACACTTCCAGCTCCTGTACATTATGATGACATTGTTATTCTACAAATTACCACTGATAATTATCTTGTGGAACAACAAACTACAAAAGATGTATCACTCCATGAGAATGTTGTCATTGAGAACACTATGGATTTACCTCCACCTCAATCGGAAGTACAGGGTAGACCTTAGAGAGTGAGGAGGTTTGCTATTTTGGATGATTATATAGTGTATCTCTAAGAGTCTAAATTTGATATTGGAATTAAGGATGACCCCTTAAATTTTTCACAAGCTATGAATGATAATGATTCTAATAAATTGGTAGATGCCATGAAAAACGAGATGAAATTCATGAGTGACAGTAAAGTCTAGGAGCTCATTGAACTACCTTTGGGATCGAAAGCGATTGGTTGTAAATGAGTATTTAAGGCCAAGCATGATTCGAAGGGTAAAGTTGAACGGCATAAATCCAGATTAGTCGCGAAAGGTTTTACTCAGATGGAAGGCATTGACTACAATGAGACCTTCTCATCTGTTTCTAAGAAGGACTCACTTGGGATCATTTTAGCATTGGTGGTTCATTATGACCTAAAGCTTTACCAGATGGATGTGAGGACGGCATTCTTGAATGGGAATTTAGAGGAAGAAGTCTACATGAATCAACTAGAAGGATTTAGTGTACAAGGAAAGGAAAGTTTGGTGTGCAAATTAAAAAATCAATCTATGAACTTAAATAAGCTTCTAGACAATGGTATTTAAAGTTCAACCACATCATTATGTCTTTCGGATTTGTAGAGAAACTTTTGACAAGTGTATATATCTGAAAGTCAGTGGGAGCAAGTTTATATTCTTGGTCCTATATGTAGATGATATTTTGCTTGCTAGCATTGACCTTCGTTGTTAAAGGATACGAAAATATTCCTCTCTGAGAACTTTGAAATGAGGGATATGGGCTTGGCATCTTTTGTTATCGACATTGAGATATTTCGAGATAGATCTCGCCAACTGCTTGGGCTATCATAGAGGGCTTGCATTGATAAAGTTCTTAAGAGATATGGTATGAAGACCTGCAAATCTAGTGTTGCTCCCGTGATTAAGGGTGATAAGTTTAGTTTGATTCAGTGCCCGTTGAATGATCTGGAGCGAGAACAGATGAAAGACATTCCCTATTCTTCAGCTGTGGGAAGTCTTATGTATGCCATCACTTGTACTCGTCCAGATATTAACTTTGCAGTTGGGATGCTAGGCAGATACATCGGTAATCTTGGTATGAATCACTGGATGGCTACCAAGAAGGTGATGTGTTACTTACAGGGAACAAAAACTACATGCTTACCTATAGAGCAATTGATTAGTTAGAAGTGATCGGTTATTTAGACTCTGATTTTTTCGGTTGCCTCCATAGCAGAAAATCTACATCTGGTTATGTATTTCTACTCGCTGATGGGACAATTTCTTGGAAGTCTAAGAGACAGACTTGTGTCTCCACTTCTACCATGGAAGAGGAGTTCGTGGCATGCTTTGAGGCCATATCAATGGCGATTTGGTTATGAAATTATATCTTTGAGCTTCAGGTTGTCGACTCCATCATGAAACCGCTGAGACTTTACTATGAGAACATCGCCGCTATGTACTACTCCAAGAATGACAAGCATTCAAGCAGAGCTAAGCATATTGGAGTGAAGTACAACTTTGTGAAGGAAGTTGTTTAAGAACAAAAGGTGTCATATCTCATATAAAGACAAGTCTGATGATTGCAGATCCATTGACCAAGGCAATGGCACCTAAGATCTTTGTAGATCTTGTATCTGATATGGGTCTTATTAGAGTTTGATGTATTGGTCACGTTTTATTATAGACACCCTCTATTATTTATTATGATCATATTTATGGATGTTTCTGATCATTTCTTATTTCTATCTTTGTGTATACAATTATTGTGATATGAATTAGATATTATTGTTTGGACCGTTTATTATTTGTTTTCCTATTTAAGAACCGATTTGGGTGGGATTGTTGGTACTGTGATTGTGGAAGGGAATGTGTCGACTGATAAATGATGGATAACTGTCATAGTTCTTATCAATAGTTTCATTCATTTAAGGTATTATTGAATGCAACCAATGATGGGTGTTTTGTTAAAGTGGCCACATTGAGTTGTTTTCTAAACTTATTGGAATCCAAAAATTATCGTTTTAACAAACAAATCTTTTAACAGATTTTTTCAAACAATAAAATTTGGGTTGCTTTGAACTGGTCAAATGGTCAAAGTGGGAGATTGTAGGAGTTATTTTCTTATACATCCCAATTGACCATTGATTGGGTTCCATTATGGAAACCCAATATTTGATTTGATTGCTAATTAGCTTGGATTCTATTAAGGATACCCACCATATTAGTTTAATTGCAAATAGGAAAGATTGCTCTCTAATTGATTGACCTACCTTAATGGGAGATGGGCATTGTGTTATTAAAGGAGACTAGGTCTCCCCTTGTATGATTACTTACTAATCTCACCAATTAGAGAAGTGCATTAAAAAAAATATTAAGGGGAGAAACCTACTTCCAAGAAGAAGAAGAAGGTTGCTTATTCGTGCAAAGACGGCATCAATGGCTGTGTCAAGCTTCGTTGGAAATAGCACACTATCGATGATGAACGGTATGCCGTTTCTCCTCTTGTATTGAAACGGTTCATAGTGTAATGGCAAGATCCTTATTATGATTTTGGAATTATGATGTCATAAATTCCATCACTTCAATAAAATGTGGATCAGAGCATATCAGATCACGCCACGGCTTCTACACAGACCTAAAGTTGTAAATTGAGGTCACTGGAACTCTACTGAGAATATAGGAAAAAACATCTATGGGAAGGTAGGTTGAGCTGTTGTCCCCTAAACTTTTTTTCCTTCTTTTTCTTTCTTTGAAGTAGTTGTTACCATCTGAGTCTTCTTTATCTTACAAGTGACCACCTTTCGTTATGATCAAGCAATTCGCTTTGTAATTTTGACGAAATTGGATTACTGTGCAATAAAAATCATTTTTAAGAAAAAAAAAAAAATACCTATTTAGACTAGTGGTTCATATATGTTGATTTTTTTTTTTTAGTACTATGATTCATATTGGTTTAGTAGGAGGCAAGATAATGTTAACAACACATAAAACCACCAAAAAGGGGAAAGAGAAAAAGATTCCTACATATTATGATGGAATTTATGAGGTCCATAACACTAAAATTAAAAATAATAATAATAAATAAAATCTTAAATCCACTGTAAGCATTTCAAAATGGGCAACTGATACAATGAGGGGAAAAGTGTTGATAGAACACTTCTTGTAAGGTCTATCTTCAAGTGGATTAGGGAGTATCCCCCTTTATCTTTGTAAGTTGCTTGAAATAACTATCCAGAAAAAGAAAATGAAGAAGGATAAGAGAAGAGCAAGAGCCTTTCAGGCTAAAGAAGCTTATATCAATGATGGGAACGGGAAAAAAGTCATATGTAAAGGTGGATGTCTAACGCAAGAAAGATGTCAAATACGCTCTGGAAGCTGGTATGCCGATAGCGTAAAAGTTAACATCTCTTGGAGGGAATTGAAACCCTATTTCAAAGATGAAAATATCAGTAGAATAGAGGAAGAATCACTTACAGTCAGTTTGATTAAACATATAATAGTGGCTTACTACTTTTAGAACTCACTTCATTCATAAGTATATATCAAATGACGGACTAGCCAAATTATAAATTGTCTTCTAGGATCAGCTCTTTTGTTGATATCCCTAAATGAAAACTTTTATATTCCCTATGACATAATATGTTAGTCATTGTTGCTACCGAAAATCTGTATGAGCTGATCCTGCACAAATACAGAAGGCAGAGGCCCGGATGTTTATCCAGGGTTAGTCCTCCGACGCCCCAAGTTAGAGATCGGCCGCACAGCTTTTCACAAGGGTAATGGTGAGGGTTTTTCTGCATATCTTTTTTCCTCCGCTCGGGCCCTCTCTTATAGTCCTTAGGGTTTAGGGTTTCTCTTTCCCTTGGAGGAGTCCTCCTCGGGTCCGCCTCCTTTCCTCTTCGAGTCCTACTCGGAGACGTCTTATCCCCTTCGTGGGGAATATTCTCTTCATGCGGTTGACGCGGTCAGACTCCTTGCAACCTCTAATAGGTGAGCGATACGTGTCCTTTCCTTTGGATACCACGTGTTCTTACCCTACTGGGCAATCAATTTGGCCATATCAGTCATGATGTACTTCACTAACCCTAGAGATGTGAGTGTCTAAATGAGGAATTGGTGAAAACTAGTTTTCTGAAGGGGTAAAAAACTAGTATATACTAGTTTCCAACTCCTTTGATTGATATAGGTTTCCTACGTGAAGTCTTACTAATAAGAATGGATTCCCAACTTACAATTCAACTTACAGGCAATTAAGAACTAATTAACTTCTAATGGTCAACCCAAGGGGGGGTTGGTCCAGTGGTCATTCATAATGGAAAAACCACCTCAAAAAGTATCTTACCTAACTTTGAATCCCATTGGCATTACCCTTTTTTTTCCCATGGGCTCCCACCTTCTTTGGATTGAAAACAGCTTGTAGGGTTCGAATCACTTGCAATCAGTTTCATGTTAGTTTGGCTAAGTTGAAGATGATGTAACATGGGATGTTTATTCATTAGATTGAGAATCCTAATGCTTTGGTCAACACAATTGGGGGTGGGAGAGACACTTGAGCTTTGATACCAATTTAGTGTCTTGAACATTTTAAGACTACTATTATAAATATAAAAACAAATTTAGAGCCTAAGTTAGTTTTAATATATTCTAAAATCATTATTATGGCTATAACAATGCCAGCTTGGGCTGAGAATTTTTAAAACCCCAACCAAACCAGTCATCTTACCTCAGCCCAGGCCCAACCCTGCCGATCTCAGCTTAGCCCAGCCCTCCCCTGATTGATCCTAATCGGGTTGGGATGATTCGGGTTGGCCTTGATTGGCCTTGAAGAATTATTTAACTGAGTTCAGAAAAGAAAAACTACTATAAGGCTCCACTGGATCTCCAAAATTAAGATGTAAAGGAGATTGAAAGAAATTAAAACTACTGATACATGTAGTCTGCAGGGATCATAAATTCAAAAGATAATGAGTTATGCCTGTAGATAACGGGCCTAAGGGGAATTGACAGGGAACCCTAAAAACAGAATTTTAGATTAAGAGGAAAGAAATAATTTCAAATGTACATGAGTTAATATGAATAAGGGTTGGATTCAATTCTTGATTCATCATTTATTCATCAGGATATTTCATTTCTTCATTATCAAACCATTCAAACCTAGAAAATGGAGATGTGTTCAATGGGGTGACAACAAATTAAAGCTAAAAAAATGCGAAATTTTAACTTACATAGAACTGTCGATTGGGAGAGATCTTAGGGGCCAAAGAATCGGGGATGAGGAGAGATCTCAATGAGAGGCTCCAAGATCTTCTTTGGTTCTTTATTTCACAAAATAAAGATCTCAGTGCAAGGGTTGTGAGGTCTTCTTACATTCTTCCTTAAATTTATCTCTCAAAACAAAAATTGCGAAGCTGCAAGCTGAGCAAAACTGTGACCTTGAGGCTGAGGGATGGAGGAGAGACTTCGAGCGAGAGTCTCTAGGGTTTTCTTTTTTGTGGAAATAGAGGCTACGGTTTTCAAAGTGAAGTTATATACTCAGGGAATTAGGTTACAACTCATTATATAAACAAGGGTTAAAATCAAGGTCGGGTTGGATTGGCTGGGCTCAACCTAAGGCCTCAATCGGCCTGACTTGACCCTAACTTACGGTTAGTGTTTTTAACCCAACACTTCCTATTAGGGCCAAAAATCTTAGCCCACACCTTATTCAAACTCAGGGTGGGTTCGCACCAACAGGGCCAAACTTAAACCCCTAATTATTATAGAACTTTCATAAAGTATATTTATAAAAAAAAAAAAAAAAAAAATCATTGAAGTACTATCAGGCTAAGAATAATATTGTATCTAAGGTAGGAATAATTGTTTTAGGAAAAATTGCCTAGATCTACTTAGATAAGAAAATAAATTACAAAACAAATATGGTAAACTTTGTTTTACACGTACTTTGTAATGATTCTTTTAATCTACTAGATCTTGGAAATTCATCTCTTCTTCTTCTTCTTCTTTGTAATATCCTTAAATCGAGTTTTATAATATCCTTAAATCGAGTTTGAACGGAATCAATTCGGTTCAGTTCGATTCGGCTAATTTGACTTGGTTCCAGATTCAGTATTCGATTTTGGTTACAAATTGACACCCTTAGTGTACCATCCAATGTATGTGCATGCACCCTCTTAGTTGCCTATCTACCTTTTCGGAACAATGATTTGTTTCGCCATGTGGGAAAGTATCCCATTTGGACTTAATTCTAACATGTGATATATCAAGTGACATTGGAGTATCTCTATCCACAGATATTCAACTCATTTAATGTCCCATATATATGCTAGATATAGGTACCAGGAAGAAACCCAATTTTTTTCTACTGAAGGCATTTTTTTGTGAAATTCTTGTCATTACTTCTCAAAACCGATTTATATTTGTTTCTATGGAGTATGATGATGCAGGAAACACTCAGAAAGTAAAGGCAAGAGGGATTCTTCAAAAGCTGCTACATGCAAGATCGTTTGGAGCTACAATCTTATCAATTTGGACTGGTTGCTTAGAGTTGCAAGACTGGATACAAGATTGGTTTCTTTCCAAATGGCCTTGGGAGTTATATCATATATTTTTGGACATCGAATCTACGCTGAAGCTTTTCTCAGAATGCAATATTTTGAAATAAAATGGGGATACTATTATGTGCTATTAGCTTATAATGTGGTGAATAGATCTAGGAATGAAAAACTTAAGAGTGATTGAACTGACTAATCAAACGTAAAAGAAGACTAAAAAAAAAGGAAAGAAGATATCTGTGTCTAAGAATGAATTGCACACTAAAATGAAAGTGAGAAAAAAACAACTAAAATCTAAAATCATTTTAGGATATAGTCATAAAAAAGAAAAAACTAAAATTTTAAAATGTCAGATTATAGAAGATCCAATAAAATTATCAAAATACTATATATATGTGATCCAAAATGCCAAAAATTTCTATTTTTATGCAATGAAATGAAACATTAAACTAAGAATATCCTAGAAGTTAGAAAGAAAATAAGAAATATCATATGAAATTTGTATAAAAAATGACATTTGAAATTACAAAAAATTAAACCTATTTCTAACTCTAAATGCAAGATATATATATATATATATATATATCATACTACTATTAAAAGTACGAATTCCCCTTCTTTGGTATACGTTTTCAAAAAGACAAAAAGACCATTGACATCTACAAATAAAACTTTCTAAATGACTAAAAAAACCTCAAAATGGAAGATGAAAATAATAATAATAATAACCCTGGGCATTTTTGCTATTGCTCCTCCTTAAACCTCTCTCTCTCTCTCTCTCTCTCTCTCTCTCTCTCTCTCTCTCTCTCTCTCTCCATATTTAAATCTCTCCATAATTATTTTAAAAAAAATCTCACTCATCAATAATAACCCATGTGGGCATTCTTGCTATTGCTCCTCCTTAAATCTCTCTCCATAATTATTCACTCCCTCCCCACTCTCCATAATTATCCTTCACTTATCTTTTCCTCTCTCTCTCTCTCTCTCTCTCTCTCTCTCTCTCTCTCTCTCTCTCTCTCTCTCCATATTTAAATCTCTCCATAATTATTTTAAAAAAAATCTCACTCATCAATAATAACCCATGTGGGCATTCTTGCTATTGCTCCTCCTTAAATCTCTCTCCATAATTATTCATTCCCTCCCCACTCTCCATAATTATCCTTCACTTATCTTTTCTCTCTCTCTCTCTCTCTCTCTCTCTCTCTCTCTCTCTCTCTCTCTCCATATTTAAATCTCTCCATAATTATTTTAAAAAAAATCTCACTCATCAATAATAACCCATGTGGGCATTCTTGCTATTGCTCCTCCTTAAATCTCTCTCCATAATTATTCATTCCCTCCCCACTCTCCATAATTATCCTTCACTTATCTTTTCATCTCTCTC
>NW_024868480.1:253500-270569 GCF_013358625.1 Macadamia integrifolia
AATGTGGAGGAGAAAGGGGGAAGTAATAAGTTTTAAAATGATAAAAAAATATATAAAAAAAAACACATAACATTATTTCAAATAACTCTTTCCATAAACGTGAGCACATAATAATGCACAAAAATGGGGAAAGTTTAAAAAAAAAATCTAATTAGGAATCAAATCATGGGACCATTATTTGGGGATTGGAAAATAATAAGGACCATTTGGAAATAATTTATTATTATAAAAATGAAAACTAACCAAAATATTATATTATTATTTTTCCCTATGGCAACTAACCGGAAAGGCAAAATAACACAAAGAAGGCGTGGTTTCCCCTCATAGCTTTATTTAGGGGAAGTGGGAACCCTAAAACGTGGAATTGTTTTGTTTCTTAATTTATTATTATTATAATCATAAACCATTCTCATTTATTTCTATCCATTTTTTGCAGAGAGAAAACGAAAGGTTTTGCAGAAGAGGGAATCCTAGACAAAGAAAACAAAAGGTTTTGCAAGACTAGAGTAGAGAAGAAAGATAACAACAAATTGACCAGAGACTATAGGGTGGAAGAGGGTTTGCCAAACAGCTCTCTTGGGCAGCATTTAGTGTTATCAATGTTATTAGATTGTCTGTTGATTCAGTATTTGATTTGCATTTGATTGTCAAAAGTCTCTCTCACTCCCTTTCTTGCAGGAAATTCATTCACAAATGAGCCTTACCTATATATAAAAAAGAAAAGACAAAATAGCAACTAAAGTAGCGCTGAATTTCTCAATTTCAGATTTCTCTACTCTCGAATCACTAGCACAACATTTCTCAATTACACAAAAGAGCAACAATAGTAGCAGAGAATTTCTTAATTTCAAATTTCTCTGCTCTCGAATCAGTAGCACAATATTCTCAATTTCAGAAATTACACATCCATAAGGTACATTTGCCAAATTAAAATTTATTTTTGTTTTCTATTTTTTTTTTTTTTATATTGATGAATGAGTGGAAAATTCCTTATATTTTTAAATTAAGTGGATCATTGGTTGTTGTAGGACTATATCTTCTACAACCAGTATTCTCACATGGACAATTGCATGTGGCATTGTCTAGAGGAATATCCATGTCAACAGCAAAAGTTTTACTACAAAATGATAAGGGAAAAAGATAAAAAGAGAGAATGGATCTTACACAAAGAACGTTGTCTACAAAGAAGTTTTATTATCAAACAGGTACAATAATCAACTATTTTATTTATACATGTTTAAAATATTTTACTCAACTATTCTTTAATATTGTTTTCAAATATTTTATTTTTGCTATAATTTCTCATTTCAGTGAAATCCGCATGCACCACATTCAAGATTATAACGAACATGTTAGTTTACTTCCATTTTTTTTTATCTCATTTCTTTATTATCCTCCCCTTCTTCATCACTGTCACTAAGATCATATCTTATCATTATGTTGCTAAAATCAGGTTGAGAATACTTGATTTGTAGAGGAATAAGTCGAGAATCCCAAAAGACAGTTCAGGTTGGAACGATCAAGTTTGTTTATTAACAATTTTTATCTCATTTATATAGTTGCAAGTTTATGTGTAGATTTTTTTTATATATATTAATATGGTTGTTTAGCTATTTTTTATATATTAATATGGTTGTTTACATTGTTGCTTTCATTACAATTTAAAAGCATAGTAATGAAGTCTACATGTGTCTATGTTTTATTCCTTTGTTGCTTTAGTTCTAACAAAGAAATTGTTTGAAAAATTTCTCATATAATTCATTTTATTAAGATGCGAGATAGAGCCCAGGTGGAGAAGTTATTGCACTATATTGTGAAAGAAGCTCTAGAGGACGCTGAAAGCAAGCATGTTTTCAAATACACCACTTTGACTTGATCAGAGGTTAGTTTTTTTCTGAATTACTGCTCCATGGTTTATAATATTATCGTTATATTATTTTTTGATTTGATTTCCTCTTATTGCCTATGAGAAAATTATTTGTGAGATTGATGTCATTTTCAGGACCTTGGTAGAGGAAGACGAGCTATATGTTTCTTATGTTTCATCTTCGCATCTCCTTTCTATTATGGGAATTGTCTTGGAATGAGTTATTCCAAGTTTCGTGACCTTGTGTTTACAACTAATGATATTTTTGGAAAATGTATTGTTTGGAAAGCATTTTGTAAACTTAATTATGATTAGTCCATATATTTTCTCCATTGTATTCAGAATAATTAAGTTTAATTTTGTTTTCAGAAAATACTGACTGTGAAAATTTAGTTTACCAAGTTTTGCAGAACTTACTTCAAATGGATTGATCCAATAATCTTTTCTTAAAAAAATTTAAGGAGATTACCCCCACATGCATTTGCACGTGTATTTTTACTAGTATATATATACAAACAACAACCACCATAAACTTATCACAACTAAATAGGGTCGGCTATATGGATACAATATGGTCTAAAATAGTAATTGACATAAGAAAAAATATATATAACAAAGGAGAGTAAAAGGAAGCAAAATAAGGTAAAAGAAAAAGTCAAAGCTGTAACAATCCAAGAATCTAGCCTCCTTAACATGGCACAACGCGTTTTAAAGTCTTGAGGATCATGTGTCAAAGAGGACAATATTGGGTAAAGTTAATGGGGCCGAGGCGTTACAATTGATATCAGAGCAGAACCCAACAGTGTGTGGGGCCACAGCGGGGACGCTGTGCCAAAAGGAAGGAAGTGTAACAACCCAAGAATACGGTAAGTACCAAACTTGCATGGGAGATCGATGAAGTGTCCCCACCAAGAATACAGCAAGTACTAGGGGTTTGGGAGATCGGTGAGGGTGTGTAAACTTTAGTCTCACATTGCCTAGGGAGAGATTACTGGGCTAGTTAATAACCTCTAACTTCCTTAACATGGCACAACGCGTTTTAAAGCCTTGAGGCCATTGGGTCAAAGAGGATAATATTGTACAAGGTTAATGGGGCTGGGGCATTACAAAAGCAGAATCCCAATAACATCACCTTACATGGAGTAGACTAAACAGGTCCTTATCCTCCATATAATCAATGGTCATACTATAATCAAGCCCTACCATATGCATATCTCTTCTTAGTATTTTTTCAATCATCATTTTAGGCCTACTCCTACTTCTTCTAGCTCCATCTAATTGAATTTGGTCACTTTCTCTTACTAGGGCATCCATGGGTCTTCGTTGAACATGACCTACCACCTCAACCTACTCTCATGGAGCTTGTCTTGGATCGGTGCAACCTCCAAATTAATACAATCACTGTTTACTCTATCTCCCCTGGTCTTGCCAAATATCCCTCTCAACATCCTCATATCCTCTACACCTAATTTATTCAAGTTACTCTTCCTGACTGCCTAACACTCCGCCCCATACGATATAGCTGGTCGTATTACTATTCTGTAGAATTTTCCTTCGAGTTTAATAAGCTTGCGTTTGTCACATGGTACTCCCAACGCACCTCTCCACTTCATCATCTGACTTTAATTTTGTAGGAAATATCATCTTCTATATCACCCTCTTTGCTAATGATTGACCTCATGTATTTCAAATAGTCACTCTGTGGTAGTTTCTACACCTCAAGTTTCACCACTTCATCACCTCTTTTAGTTTGACTGAAATGGTACATCATATTCTTTGTCTTTGTTTTTGTCTTTTAGTTTAGTATAACTCCTTCCACTATCTCATGAATCAAAACAATATCACCAACGAATAGCATATATATTTTTTGAGTCCTCTTTCAAGTAGAACAAATTTCAAGTCATGATATAAAATGAGAGATATACAGCCGTTTTTCCATCAGTGCGCAGAGCAACAAAAGGCCAAACAAGATGTTGGAGGTCGAGATATCCCAACAGTTGTTTGATTATGAGTTTTCAGTAACAATGTTGAGTTGGCAGGATATTGGAAGTTCTGAAATCTCAGCAATAGAGTGAGTGGAAGTTTCCACTAGCAATGATGAGGTGGCAAAGTGTTGGAAAATTCTCATCTTACTTCCGCTTCTTAGACATACGGAAAATTCTAGCTAGTTGTTTTGGGGCTTCCCTCTCAAAAATTGGAATCTTATTGCCCAAGTCCAAAGGGTTTTTGAATTTCAAATGATAAGACCTTTAAAATATAATAATATATAATACTTCGTTTGGTTGCAATGAGAATTTAAAGGGAAGTGAAATTTTCATACTTTAAAAAGAAATGTTCATAATCGTTATCCCATATGATTGTATAAACTATTTAATTTTTTTAACCATATTTATTAATGATATATTTTACATATTATAGCAAAGGGTTTTGGATGCAAAGTAAAGTGAAAATTTATAATCAAATATAGAATGACTTGAAGTTAATGTTAAAGTCACATGGGTAATGATTACATATATTTCTTTTTTAAGTATTAAAATTTCACTTCCCTTCCCTTTAAATTCCCTTACAACCAAACATAGCCTAAGGGATTTTATTTTGTAATCTTGAGTAGGGAAACAAGAAGAAAGGTGGAGAGAAAAAAAAAAAGGAGAATACAGAATTCTTGACTACTGCATTTTCCTCTCCTTTATGTTTTGATAATGTTGATTTGAAGGAAGGAAAAGATGTGTTGGTTGCTGCTACCCCCATGCTTCTGAATTCTCCTTGAAGGATCTGTAGAAAACTGAAGAAGAAAGAAAGAACAAGAAAATATTTGGCTACTGTGTTTCATGATGATCTGAAGAAAAAAGATAGTTCTGTCTTGCAAAGGAGAGAACCAAAAGGGAGAGAGAGAGAGAGAGAGAAGTTATGCATACTTTGATGATCATGTATTGCCTAAGTCTTTTAGGGAAGGCTGCATAATAGAGAATCATGGAGGGTAACTCATCTTCATGTCCTTCTCGGTTGTGGTCACCTCAAAGAAGGTATCATGACATCTAACAAACCCATTAGTTATTAATTTCTGAATTTCCTAGTTTAGTTGTAATCTTGATTATAATTGTAATCTCTATCAAGTGCGTTCTTGATAATTCATTGGGTTGTAGCCCTTTTTGCCTTTGGATTCTCAATGAGTGCAAGAACCGGTGTATTGGGAGTCGATGCTCTTAAGACATTGTAGTGGTTGAAATTGTGGTAGCATATTGAGCAATATACAAAACCCCAAATTGGGCATTGTTCTGTGGACTCATGCCGAAACACATAAAGACTGTTGTGATTGCCCTTGTATATTCTATTTCATTGGGAGTGTTTGTTGCAAAGTGGGTTTGCCAACCAGTAGACCTTACCATGTGAGGTGGGGTGTTGCGATAAAGAGAATGCTTATGATTTGTAGAAAGGTCAATCCAACCTATCTGTTTATCTACAACTCGAGAAAGAACCATTGCAAGGACCATATTCAGATAGGCATTCAACTCCGGTATGACCTGACCCATGCAGTTGTAGGGTCAGAATGGGCCCGCAGGACTAGCCTTCAGTACCCGTCATTAGCACACAAAAAAAAATGAGATAGGCATTATGGTGGATTCAATCTCAAACTACCATAGAGATCAAAATCCTATCAATAGAATTGGAGGGCTCACAAAACTAGCAGCTTGAACACCTAGATTAACCCCAATTTATAACCCCAATTTACAGGCTTGATCAGCCCCAAATTAATAGAAATATATGGTCTCCTTAGGATCTTCAATATCTCCAAAAGAAATCTGAATCCAACAGTGAGATGGAAAAATATTGTAAGAACACCCAAAATAGAAACTAGGTTTCAGAATTAGTAACCGAGCTATTACTCCACATCAACAGTAAATCCCCATCAAAATAACATAACATTCGTTATAAGGTATAAAATATATCAAGCTCAAGGTAAACCAGTGAAAAGAAACTTTTAATTAACAGAATTACAAAATTACAAACTTTAGTCAACAGCAGCCAATGATGTACCCTATGCATGGCACTTAAACTCCCACCGGAGGATGGTTATTAGATACCCTTGAATGCCTGAAAAGATCAGCCACAATGGATGGTTGGATATGGAGTATTGGTTCTTGCACAGAATTAGAAACTAGGGGAACAATTAGTAACTTACAGTCACAGTGATATGCAGCCAATGGATGGGGCTGAAATCAACATCAAAGTAACAGATCAAGGTTGATAGGATACCCTCAAAATCTGGAATGAAACTGTTGTGTCGATCTAGAGTTATGTGACCTTGAAGTGGCTGTTGCAGAAGATCAATAAAGCAGTGCCACAGGGTTGTCATAGATTTCTAATAACTGATTCTATGGTGAATGTTATAACACATTCGAAGGATCAAAAACAACAATAATAGGTAAGGAAGATAGCATTAGTACCTTTCAGTTGATGACCTTTTTGCAGGATTAGTAAGATAAAACTTAAAAAAGAGTATAGAAGAAGGGGGAAGAAGAAAAAAGGGGGGATATGACCAAGGCCTCTCACCTGTGGTTCTTGCCAAAAAAAAATATTGTGGGGGTTCTCACCTATGGCCTTGGTCAATCTCTCACTGATCCCATGCTTGAATTCAGAGTCCCATGAGGCTAAGACAATTAGGAATTGAGACCTCTACCTTCTATTGTGGAGTTTGATTTCCACTCAGTGGTGAGAGATGGTTAACATGATAGGAATCAAATAAATCAGCTGTACCAATCACAGCCACCAGTTACACAAAGAATGCTAATTCCTGGTTGCTTGCACTCTCAGGATCCAATCTAAGCTTAGGCACATTCTTTTGATGCCTTTTACTGGGCCTGTGGTTGGGTAATTATATTGAACATTGAAACAACCAAAGCATCAGCTATATTAGTTCAACCATTTCAATCCTAGTAGCTTCCTGTGGCTAAGCAAATAAAGCTTGCTCTATGACTTTGCCATTTTGGTCAGCTAAGATATCTTAATATTCATAATATTGCGATTTGCAGATTAATTATGTGCTATAGAACTTAGGCATTGTTGTCTTCCTTGTGCCTTGCACCTTAAAGTATTAGGAGTCGTTGGCAAGTTGCACGCACTCATCACTTCACTAGCTTTAGAAATAGGTATGGATATCATCACCTCGAAGTCATTATCAAACATTTTAATCTAAGGACGCTAAACAACCTTACTTCTGATTATTGCAGAGACACTTCTAAATAGAAATATCATGGCCAGCATTTAAAATGCTTGTATATATGGATTTCAATGAGAAATATTGATTGCCAACACAATGATACCAAGAGATTATTTAAATCTAATTAGCAAAAACTAATGCAACATTAGCCGACTCCATATAATTGAGATTTAACAGATCAATGTAAATGTTTGGAATTAGCGAATGCGATAATACAGTGTCCGGAGATCCCTGCAGTGAAGGCATGCCCACGGATCCAAAGGAGGGTCAAGGCAGTAGGAATGGACCCATTTACTCTGGCACAGATGACAACTAATGAGAAGATCCTCAGGTTCTCGACAACGACACTCGGAACAAACCCTTCCTGCAGACTGAAAACCATAGAAACCAAAGAAAAATTAGCAATGACTAATAATATGCTCAAGAAAATTAAAATATATAAGGGGGACTACAAAGACATTAATCTTATACACTATATTAAGCATGTCAGAGAATCTGCCCACATAGTAAAACAGTTTAGGATCCTGACAAGAGATACAAACCCCGCAAATACCACTGTAAAATGGAGTGTGGGGTAGAGCCGTAGAGGTCAGAGAAATATGGGGAAGTGCATCCATACAAGTCACATGGAAATATCTGAACATGCTAATTTTGTGGCACGGAAATCTCAGAGGAACAAGGGAGCCACCATGGGATGGACTTAAACCTGTTTGCCCACTGCATGCATTAAATGCTCAGTAACATGATCACTGGATCACCTCAACAATATTTAAATTACCATGACCGATAACCAAAAGTAACTTCTCAGAGATCTGAAGCTTACAGAGAATATGAGGGGATTCTCAAAAGATCAGCATTTTGAATACAAAGACCTGATAGTTTGACTATAAGATGCCATTCTTGTATAACAGTTGAAAAAGGCACTACCTGGCCTCCAAAACTGGAATTTTCTTGATCAGGAAGCATGAAAATATCTGTTGCCAGTGAAGAATATGGAAGGCTCTGTGAATATATTTTTTGGTCAGAAGCAACAGCACAGTCCACCTTCATAATGCTCATAAATCGACCCTTACACAAAGGACAAGCCGCAACTTTTCCACTTGAAGCCTGCATGGATCAGCAATAATTTATGAGACCCTCTCCAGACTTGGTCAAAAACGAAAATTTTCCATAGTTAAACTAATAAAGGTCCATAGAGGAAAAGTTACCAGCCGTCAACTTTACTATTTCTACCAACAGTGTTTCAGCAGTTGATGGAAACCCAAGTAGCACATGAGGAGAAGTGCAACAAAGTGTGCTTCACTAGTTACTATAGTGTAGGGCTAGAAATATAAACCGTAAGGCTCCAAGAGAATTTTAAGCAATGCCTAAAGCTAACTTTTTGTTTTTCAAAAAAAAAAAAAAAAAAAATTAAGACATGCTTGTTGCAAGAAGACAAGAACTGTAATCAAAATATGTTTTCAAAAACATGACCAAGAGAACAAGAAACAGTGCCCCAAAAAGGATCGGAATGCTATTCCCCTCATCTCTATTTTTCTAATTGGCAATTGATGAACAATGTAAACCATAAATGAAGCTAGTGCAGAAGCTCTGGGAACAAAACAGTGGAGGCTAGTGCTATCGCACTAGTCACCTCTCTAATAATGAGTAGATACCTCAATAAGGCTGTAGTATCTAATAATTTAAAAAAATTTGAGGAGCCAGTTAAGAAAGTGGGTAACAAATAACCTCTAATACCTACTAATTGATATTTATTTTAAGACATTGTAATGCACTCCCTTAAAAATTAAATTATACACACACATTCAGCTATCTGTGGATCTATATGTTTAAATCTAAAAAATATATTTTAAAATTTTAAGTTAAAGGAAATTGGTTAGAAGAAACTAATGATCTATTCATTTGTGTACAAGAACCTTGTTTTGCACAAAAAGGTCAAGAACATAAAAGGTCCTTGAAATGAATAAATATTTTCACATATGTAATTATGTATGTCTGTATGTGCAGAAAATTATCCATTTATGTCTCTCATTCCACTGCAAAACTGGGGTTCACAAAAACTTTGACAAATTGGTGCAAGAGCTGGCAGATCATCCACTCTTCCCTGAAGCAGAGCAGGTTAAGATTGAAAAGATACATATTACTACTATTGATAACGTATTTTTTGAACTTATTCCTTTCTTCAAGCTAAGCTTGCATAATGAGGATACCCATAAAGACGAGGGATCCAGGAATGACTTATGGGAAAGTACAGGCATGTATGCCAGAAGGTTGCACAAAAAAAGATTTCACCACTAGTAACATCTTCATAAACATTGACTACTTATCCTCTACTTTCCAGCAAAAATTTAAAATCTAATAAATCAAGAAACTAATAAATTTTGCTATTCCTACCATTAGTGTTCAAATAAAAAAAAATGAAATCACTGTTCAATTTTGCTAATCGTATTGTTTCAATCTCTTTCTTAAATCTGGGTTTTTTGTGAGAAGAAAATCAAGATGGTCAGTTCATACTTTCTGGAATATGTGATGCTATAGGGAAGTTAAACATTAGATGATGTAAGCAACCATCTACAGCTACAACTGTCTTCTGCTGATTATGAGTCCAAGGATAAAGAAAAGAATGATTAAAAAGCATATTATTTTCTCACAATATGAAATTGAAGGATGATAGAAAATTTTAACTGAGGAAAAAGATAAGCAATGCCAAGTACACATACCATATGATCAGCCCAGCCCTGAATACATGAATAACAGAACCGATGTCCACATGGTAAAACACCTCTTGTTGAACTAAAACCTGTCCAACATATGACACACGATAGTTCTGTTGAAGTAGGCAAGTCAGATAAGTCTCTCAACTCACCAGGATATCCCAATGCTCCATCCACATGCTCCTCTAAATCACAAAAACCACTCTCCAAAGTCCTTTCATGTGTAGGAACTGCACCTTCAGCCAATCTATCTAAAGTATCAGAAGGATCTCGGCTATTCAACTCTGACGTGTCTTGAACTTCTTCCAACCCTTCATCACTATTTTCTCTAGAGTCATGAAACCCATTTTCTTGAATTTCCGCTTGATCATTCTCATTCCTCAAATCACTTGAACCATTAGATGCAATATTAATTGCCACTTGGTCAATCTCATTCCTCATAGCATTTATATCATCAGATGCAGCATTAGTATTGATTAGCTGGTTATCGGCCCCAGCAGGATAAAACTTTTGCTCACACCTAAATACAGAAGAGTCCAATATGTCTCCTGAGGCATCCTTTTTCACAAGCCGACGACCTTTCCTAGTGGGATCAGCAACAGTACTAGAGCTCCCGGAAGCACTGTGAACATTTATTTTCTGGCTCCCATAAGGCATAGTGGAAGATGAGGAAGATTTTTCATTCTGTTAATAAAATAAGATCCTTCAGTGAAAACCTCCAAACATTGTATCAAGTAAATGAGAAGGAAGAAACAGTGAACAGAAAACAAAGAAGGTGGAAAACAAGAAAAAGAGTATTGAGCTAAAGAGGGCGAAAAACATCAACCTGACAATAGCAAGAAGGAAAAGGAATAAGAAAGAGAAAAGCGCTGAGCCTCATAAAATTTTGGAAGGGAAAAGCAACCATGAACATGGAGTGAAATGAAAAATCTTAAGAAACAAGAAAGATTCAAGTCTCTATGAATACAAAACAAATGGACCACATAACAAATTACAATGGAAAAATGTTGACTAAAGTATTGAAAGAAACACACTTTACTGCTGGTTTTAAGCCTTTTAATTCATTTTGAACTAGATCAATCTAGTGCATAACTAGAGAGGCTAGTTACTGAAATCTTTCAAGAAATTGGTCACAGTAAACATCAGATATAGCAGCAAATAGAAGACACAACCTCATTGCAACTTACGAAATTATTCTAGTATAATGAGACAATAAAAACTTGTTCTAGGATTAACAAGATGAAAGAAAGAAAAAAATAGATATATATATATATGTGTGTGTGTGTGTGTGTGTGTGTGTGTGCATTATGGAACATACTGTTAATAAGGGAAACTGTCCATATGCCATAATGTTTGCTAACAGGAAACCGTTTGCCATGTTCTTTTTTTCTTTTTTTCTTTTTATTTCCTATTCAATGTATGTCTATCACTTACACAAACTTTTCACTCTGTCATTTCATCACTTAGGTCCAGAAAATATTGGTATTTCTCCTGTTGTTAATACTGCATTCAACTCTGAGGCATGGAGTTACTAGTTGCCATTTCCAAGCTTATAATTCAACACATAATAAAACGCATCATGGCCTCCATCACTACATACATTATCATTAACATACTAATGTATTTAACAACACAGTCCAGATGCATCTTATTCATGTCAGTGTTGATAGAAACCAATACTTACAAATGTTATATGGTAATAGTAATATCAATTTAACACTAGAAACATCAATAAAGTAGCAATGATTCATCATCTCATATTTCACTATTCTAATGGATGAACCTTCAAAGTCAAATTGTACATGTATTTTCAGGAACATGATATTTCAGGAGGCACAGGCTTACAGAATTTGCATTTAATGAAAAGGGGGAAATTTTTCCAATAGCCATAACATCAAATTGTATGGTATCATAAGAGCAGATAAAAAATGGTGAAATTGAGGACAGAACCTGAATTCTAACAGCTCCAGAAGGAAGTAGATCGAGAGAACACTTGGTGTCTCTCAACTTGCATTCCTGCTTCAAAGTTTTACACGTTGTTCTCCTCTTGAATTTATAGGAACCCTTATTTCCTGTCCCGCAATGTGGAAATAAATTCTGCAATAAGAAGAGAAACATCATTGATACATTGGATGACTAAATTACGCAATTCCCCAAAATGTAACATTACCAAATTGCCAGCTGAACTATTTGGATACCCTATTAGGTCAGACCATCAGCATATCATATTTCATTATTCCACTTTCTTCAACCATTAGCTCAGTTAGTTACAGCATCACCTTAAGATCAGATAATAAGAAACAACATAATTGTAGGCTTTAAATTATGTTTAGAAGTTTCAGGAAACCATGTTTATGCGCATATTATCAACTATAGAACTCGACTATTCCTTATTAATCTAGAAATAAGTAAATAGACCATTTAACAAAAAGAAGCACTTTGTGCAGCCAGCTGCTTGTTGAGAATGTTGGCACCCAAGCCAAGCTAGCACCTAAGCACCAAATCCAGACACTAAAGGTGCCACCAACTCTGTCCATCCCACACCAATGGTCATCCAAGCACCTGAAGTTCCTTTTGCAGAACCATCTAGCAGATTAATTAGATATCCAACCAGATTTACCATTACCTCATTTGACATATGAGAACCAGCCCAGGCAATTTCTCCAACATCTGTAAAGCCCACATCAGTCAGTCGTTGTACAGTATCTGCGTGCATATTGGACTGATCTATCAGAGCTTTAGCATTTTTTCCAGTTGAAAAACTGTCTTTCTTTCCATGTCGCACATCCCTTAATATGGGCCCTACTTGTACCCCGCTGCAAGGTGAAAACACCATAAATATGAGAAGCACAGATTTAGCAGCTAAAACAACTTAACAATTCTGAGAGAATAGAACGTAAAAGAAGTGTTCATAAGTGAACCTCTGGTATTTACTGCATATTAAATATTGCATTGAATCAAGTACAGTCAAGGCAAGCACAAAAGATAACAGCAATAAATCTTTATTTCTTAACTCAAATGGCTATGACACGTAATGTGTAAAGCAGACTTTGCAAATAACATGTGTTTGTCTTACTAAATAGCTAAGTCAGTACTCAACGTCAATCACAAGGCATGCTTTCTGAAACTGAGCATCAGCAGATGCTTTACATTATTCATCGTTTGGTTATACCATACCTTTCTTCTCCCCCCAGAAACTTCTATTTAATAACAACATAACTTTACATATCAATTTGAGCTAAATACTTTCTTGAATTATTGAGAACTAGATAACAATAGAGATGCCAAATAAATTGGTTTGAGGGAAAAAGGAAAATTAAAGAACATAGGCCTACTTATTTAGCTAAGCACCCAATAAATCAAACTAGTTAAACAAACTCATTTTTAGTTCAAAACCACCGACACAGCCATAAGAATCAGTACCTCTGCATCTTATAAGGATGCTCTGGAAGGCGTTTCCCTTCCTTAGCACAATCCTCAAACCAACAATGGCTAACTATTGTAGTTCCCAGATTCTTAGCCAGCTCATATTTCCTTCCTTCAAATTTCCAACATACCTTAACACCCAGAATGACAAACAAATCAAAGTCAGTTAGTAACATTTCATCTCACAGATAAATGAGAAATCAGCTCCAACCATAACTCACCAAATGCGTTGTTGATCTCGTCAATGTCCCCACATAGTTCGCACCTGTTTGGGTAATAAGCTTGATGAGTTTTAACCGCTCCATGCCATGGTAACCACTAACTGAAGCAACAACAGACTCCATGCCTACAACAGCATAATCTCCACATGAGTAAGAAGATCAGTAGGTATTTACATTTCGATTTGAAAAGAAAAATTAAATAACGCTTAGCAATTGAATGAACACCGTGAATCGCTTCAAATCTATTAATCTACAAAACTATGATCAAACTAAACTGGAAATAATCTATAATCATAACGAACAAGTGAAATCTTCACCCTAGATATTAATTTGAGGTGAACGACAAAGGGAAAAAACCTTATAAAATATACCCCAATGAAGGTATAAAATACGGAGATTATGAGGAAAAGGAATTTGAGAGATTTGGAGAGTATACCAACAGATGCGCTGCTTCGAAAGCCAAATCCGTGTGCAAGCAATTCTTCTTCCATCTGCTCAGATTTTGCCGGGAAGATGAAATTTGAATTTTTCATTAGAATCTAATTCTCTGAGGTTGACTGATTATTATTAGATTATATAACTGAATACTTTCTAAATGTAAGTTCTAATAAACTTTTCTATTTATTTACCCAAAAATAAACTTCTCTATTTGCCCTAACTTTACAACTTTTCACTGTAATTAACCTCAAGAAAAAAAAAATCACTGTAGAGAATTTTAAAAGTGCCTAAGGCAATGGGTGCTTTAAATGCACATATGGGGTATCATGATTTTTTTTTTTTTTTTTTTTTTTTTTTTTTTAAGTATTGAAATTGGGAGTTGCTTCTTTAGGTTGAATTGCAATAGGCGTTAACATGGTTCTCTTAGTTTTTGCATCTGTGCACTTCTATTTTTTAAATTTCTTAGTTTTTGCATCTGTGTACTTCTATATTTTTCAACTTCTTGTTAGCTTTCTCCTTTTGGAGAGGCGAAGGGAGCCAGACATATGACATCTAAGCCTAATGCAAAACAAAGGGATTGGATTTCTCCTCTTATCAAATCGTGGGCAATCATAGTGTCTTTTTTTTTTCTCTTTGTTTTTCTTCTTCTTTTTTTTTTTTTTTTTTTTTTTTTTTTGCAAATCAAACATCGATACACTTAAAAATGAGTTAATCAAGTGACCAATCCTCAAGTAGGTACTCAATTGAGCATTGCCACCAAGCCAAAGCCCAGGTGTGCTCATGGTGTTATTGATGTTGTTGAAAGTGAATTATAGACGTTTGTGAACCCTAGGATAGAGTGGTGAATTTCACCACCTAGGGAAAAGAAAACTCCATCCTTAATTATCTTAGCTAACACATAATCTGGCATCTCATAGGAGGCTCTACAGACCCAACAGACCCAATTGTTTCTGGTTTGCCAAATAAATTACATCACACAGAGAATTGCAACATCATGAAATCATATTTATGTTTTGATTAGGAAGGTAATAACAACCATGGTTTGAGGGTATCAGTATCTGGTAATCTGTATTGGTGTCAACCAATCCCAATACCGGGTAGATCCCATACCGTGGAATGGTACGGAACAGGGGTATAATTGTTAAAATCCCAAATTTTTTTTTGAAAAACAAGGGGCAAAATTGTTCAATCTATGTCAATCCATATCGTAATGGTTTTCAGGATACACACAACCCGATACAGTGCATGAGATCCATGATACCAACTAGATAGGAGCGAGCCACACCAAAATAAAAATAAAAAAATAAAAAAAAAAAGATAGTTACTTGGACCCACCCTATACTATGACCAGATTGCTTGACAACCCAAACTATTAAACATATTACATGAAGCCTCATGAAAACTGATGGTGTTAATCTACTGTTAGTGGTTGAAATGGAAAAAACCATTATACCCTTATAAGGTTAAAGTTTTTTTTCTTTTTTTTTTTTTGAATAATTACTTAAGACACCCTAATACCATGGCAAGGTTGCTTGACACCCCAAACTATTGAACATATTACTTGAAGCCCCCATGAAACATGAAGATGTTAGTGGTTAAATGAAAAACCTTAGAGTTGAATATGCCCTAATTTCTAATATGGTTTTGTGAAGGAATTGATTTGGATGATGGGTGTATGGGGAATCCCTTCACCCTCTAATTAAATCATTTTTTGTTTTAATACATTTAAAGGGTAAGTTGGCTATTTTAACTTTTTAACTTCACAAGTTTCATTTGAATTACTCCTAAGAGTAAAATTGTCTTTTCCATTTCAACCACTAACATCAGACTAACATCGTCAGGTTTCATGAGGATTCAAGTGATATGTTCAATAGTGTCAAGCAACCTGATCATAGTATAAGGGGTGTTCAAGTAATATCTAAAAATTAAAAAATTAAAAATTTAAAAACATTAAAAATAAATTAAAAATAAAAAACCAAACCCAACATAAGGTAAAGAATTCTCCTCAGCTTAATTTGACACAAGTTTATCAGATGAAACCAAATTGTTATAGTGCAAACTTCCACATAAACAACTGCATATGATGAGGCACGTTAATTTTCCATAGCGGAGTCCCATTCGTAACACTGCTGGCTACAATAGGCTGATTAAATAGTAGAGCACCTTCTATCCATGCTAGCTGCGCATCTAATCTAATCCTTTGTCTTGTTTCACCAAAACAGTTTTTTCAAGCGACTGGAGAGGAGCAGCGCCATTAACACAGCAAAGGTGTTAATCAGCAGTGTCTTAAAAAGCTTAGCTACATTACAACCATGTCACCATTTCAAAGTTCTACAAAAATGAATCTGTACAATAAGTTCATGCTTCATGCATCAGGAATGAGTGATCTGATTCAGATTGAATGATCTAAAAGCAGACCTAAAATGACCATGGGAACAGTGGCGAAGAAAAAAAATGCCCAGTTTAGGACTTATCCCACAACCTCGATTAGAGCTGATTGGAGGACTAGGATCCATGTAGGTAGAATTTTTCTGAGTGTGGTTGTGTCCATCCCCTTTTTATTTCTTTATCCTTCTTTTTGATTTTGCATGGATCAATATAGCCAACTCTATTTAGTTGGGATAAGACTGAGTTGTTGACTGCTCTACCTACAAGAAACAAAGGAGATCCAACACATCCTACGTAAGAAGCTTAATTACCTAGTAGTAGGCAGACCATTGATACATCCAAATGCAAGCACCGTCAGTTTTGATATTAGTTGACCTTAGCTCTTCCCTTCTCTGTCGTCTTTGGCAGAAGGAAACCCCTTTCCCCCCACCAGAGTTCCGTGTCTAAGACTATATCATAAAGGTTCTCACAGACCCTTCTTCCCCCAAGCTTCACCACCACGGGGCCATTGGACTTCCGAACTTCCACGGTGCCAGTTCTGTTTCTGTTGATGTTCACAGGGAATGCTAGTGGGTCAGTTGCTTTAGTTACAGGCCATTAACAACAGAGAGAAAACCCAGAACACCTGATCCTCTTTAACAGTATGAAGTTTCGTACTGCTGTTTGTGGGTTGGTCACAAGTACAGAAAACGGACAGAAAACCATATCAATGTGAGAGGGCATGGTAAAAGAAACAAAAATACCAAAGATGAGCAAATCGACCCCCCTCCCCCCACCCAACCACACCACCCAAAAAA
>NW_024868480.1:270589-294189 GCF_013358625.1 Macadamia integrifolia
AAAAAAAAAAAAAAAGGATTTCCGCCTCAACATACTCAAAACATGGATGAATATCATCTGTTTACAATTGATCTGAATATGTAAACCTTTAGGAGCACTACAGTCACTAATATCAGAGCTTTGAGTAAATCAACACGCAAACTACGAAAATGGAAAAGGAATGATAGAAAGGCATTCTATCATCAGTCTCTCTCCAAAAGACTGAATAAGGATGCTGATGATTTTTCCCCATAACTAGGCAAAATCAAAGAGAACAGATCTCAAGTGAACATATCAAGGTTTAACGCCGAACGGGGTTTCCACCACGTTGAGAGGCCTCATAACCCCCGCTGCCTCCACCTCGTGCAGGTGGTGTTGCAGACCCATAAGGTACACTACTTCCCTGTGTGCCCTGTCCTTGAGGAACACCAGCACCTCTGGTTGGTGCATCATAACCAGGATCTCTGGGAGCATCATAACTAGGTCCTCTGTGTGCATCATAACCAGGTCCTCTTTGAGCATCATAACCAGGTCCTCTGGGAGCATCATAACTAGGTCCTCTTTGTGCATCATAACCAGGTCCTCTAGGAGCATCATAACCAGGGCCTCTTTGTGAATCATAACCAGGTCCTCTAGGAGCATCATAACCAGGTCCTCTTTGTGCATCATAACTAGGTCCTCTTTGTGAATCATAACCAGCTCCTCTTGGTGCATCATAACCAGCTCGTGCAGTAGGCCCAGGTGGGCCTCCACCATAAGAAGCAGCAGCAGCAGCAGCCGCAGCAGCACCAGGAGGTGGTCCGTGTCCCTGTTTTACAAAATTTAAGTGTCATGTCAGACCTCATATAAACAGCCTAAATAATGCTCTACTAGGAAGCAGTGTGAATATTCAGACTTGGGACAAAGGCTCTCTTTGGTATGATTTCAAAAATTATTTCAGGGAGTGGTTTCAATTTCAGAAGTTGTTTGGTATGATTTTCAGTCCTTATTTCTGTAAAATTGAAATCAATTTCAACAGAAATTCTGGAATAGCTGAGCAGCGAAATTGAAATTCTTTCACCTCTATTTTGCGCTACACTTTAATGAGCATGTTGTGGACAACCACACAAACACACACACACACAACCCCCTCCCTCCATTCCTCCCCTGGGGTGCACTAATCTGCAAAGATGGCTTCGGCGGCCAGAACCTTTTTCACTCCTAGCCCCCGAGTTTTGAGTCCACAATACATGGAGAAGACTCCAAAGGATACAGATGAACACTAAGTAAAACTTGTTTTTCCTCTTCAATTCAAGCTCAAACATTCCATTTCATGGGTCCTTCACTTCTTCCCTTTTTCCAATTGTGCTTGAATTGCCTATATTCAATCCACCATCTAAAAATAGTAATCAACGAGGGGTGAGCTTCACAAGCCCAGTGAGGGGTGTGCATGTAAGCACACACAACAAAAGATGCAATGCAGGTTTCACATAGACATATGACACATATGAATCCATCTATTTTATTATCCTATTTCCATTACTAGGTCCATCATCTGGTATAGGTGGTACGCAACGAAGTGGCATTGCCTCCTCAGTACGTCGGGCTCCAGGGATACAAGCTCGCTGCAAGCAGAAGTCTGCAGGTCTCGGAGTCCTACACATCGGTTACCCCGCAACCTCCAAAGGTAACCCCAAACAGCCATGGTTCCGGAATCCTACACAATCGGTCACCCATGCTATAGACAGCCACGGTCCCGGAATCCTAACAATCAGTCATCCATACTGCATCCGCCTCTGAGTACACTACGTCGCACTCTCAATAACATACCACCCTTTGGGATTAGCTAGTACCTAACCCCTTACTGGCAAGGGGTGTAGCACCAGGGTCTGTGAATCCTAACCATATGCATTCTAAATGCATCCATCGCAATCAATCATATATCGGTGGCCATCAATGTAATATCGACCTCTGAGCACACGGTACCGGATCCTCCCCCACTCGGTCACACCATGCCTCAGGCCGTCGATGTTACAATCATTACCACTTATCTATAACTACGCATCCACAAAACCTCAAATCACAACAATATCAATAAAACCATGTCATGTGCAATACATATACTTTTTATAGAAAATATAGCCAAAACATGGAATTCAACCACAGTACACATAAGCATGCATAAATAAAAATATAGAAACACTCCGTAAAAGAAATCAAACACCCACTCACCTTGTTACCCAAATCACAATTGTTACCGTTGAATTCCCATCACTGAGTATCCTCGCCAAGTGATTTAGGTTCCTAGATATATAACCAATTCACATTAAGTTAAAATTTTATGTTTAACTGTCATTGAATAGTTCTACTTTCCTTATTTCAGCTGAATTCCTATACCGGAATCCATACTCAGCTGATAAGGAACACACTGACCTCAGGTCAGTATTCTTTCCCAGCTGACCACGCTAGTATTCCAGTCCAGTTTCCAAGGTTTTGGTAGGTCCTCTATTCAACCCATATAGTCATTAGGCCCATTCCTGGTCTACTGAATTGTATCTACAGGTATTCAACTTATAATTACTTGAATAGGGTCCCACATTGCAAATCAGGTTCCCTATTCCATTATCTAATTAAAACTTTACTACCAATTTAGATTGAGTTGGTGTATCCCTATTTCACACCTTTCTTGTCAGGCCTTAGTCTAAGTGGAAATCCCATTCCCAATTAGAGTTTTCAAATTTAAGCTCATTAGCATCAAGATCCATCAATTAGAGGTCATATAGACTCTATTATACCTATATTGTTGGTCCTCATTATGCTCAGAGGGTTATAGGTCAGTACAGTAGCCTTACTGGCTTCTGAAACCCCAACCGGCTGGAGACAGGGAGGACGACCGGTTGGCCGGTTGTCTCCCACCGGTTCTCCCAACTTTTGCAGAATTCGATTCTGCCCCAAGCTCCTCTGCTTCATAGCTTGCTGTGAAGCTGATTTGAACCATATGAACTCAATTCGACCCCTGCCTTGGGTTGAACACATCCATTTACAAATTCCTTATGGAGGAATTCGACCCAATTCATCTCACAACAGAATTCTATAACGAAATTAAATAAAATCCACTAAAATTTTTTATTTCAGCAACTATCAGATTTCTGCCCTAACATGTGAAATAATCTTTCATCTAATTGACCTTATTATCAACTTAATTTTTCCTCCATACCACTGAATTTATGAAAATCTTAGATTCCAGGGTTTGCAGGGAATTTTGTCAATGGAACAATTCCCTGGGATAGGGTTTTTCTCACTAGGCAGCTATTCCCTACACAGACTTTCCCTGGCAGCCCCCAGTTGGTAAAACCCTAACCCTAGCTAGCCTATTGGTACAAAATTCAACTTCCCTAACCCTAGTACAACAGTAGAATACTCACCTGGTAGTGGCTTGATCCAAGAATTCCCTTCTTCTTCTTCTTCTCTCTTTCCTTTCTATTTTCGTTCGTATGAAACAGTAAAAGGAAGGGTGAACTATGACCAACCTTCCCCTATTTAATAGCCCAAATCAGACCATAGGGTCTGTTTGGCCAAGTCCCTAAAATAACCAGATTAGTCCATAACTTTAAAATATAATAACTAATTATGGACTTCATCAACCCTTAGGGCAATTAGTGCATTAGGACTCCCAAACATGCCCCCATGCATGGTAGGAGTAGTTGGAATTACACTACAAGGGGTGGGACCCACAGAGGAAAAACACCAATTCTGGGCATTCTGCTACCCCAACCGACAAGCCGGTTGGCCAGAGGCTCTCCAGCCGGTTAGGCCCTTTTTGGCCCTCTACTGTCTAATCTTCTGGCTAACGTACCCCGCCTTATGTGGGACCCTTCCCCACTCATATAGGCATCCTTAAAGCTATCCATACCCTGCAATAAGATATCCTTTTCCCTTCTAGTCAACTAATTATAAGTCCTTTCCACCATGTACCCTTCTCCAAAATTTTCTATTTTTAAGGCTGGAGTCTAAAATCAGGGTGTTACAATTTCCCCCCTCCTTACAAAAATTTTGTCCTCGAAATTTGTAAGTCTGTTCATCATCGAGGATCAATCCTGTTCACTTTCATACCACTCTTATCCACTGAGTTTCAACATCGAAACTTCTACTCAGTGTTACTAACACAGCCACATGTCATGGTAGAATTGCTGATCTCAGCAACACACATTTAACACCTCCATTAACCATACTGGTCCCTTATTCATTCATGTTCTTAATTCCTCAAAAACCGCAAAATCAACATACCTCTCTACTTTCTACTTTCCAATATCAACTTTGTTATATCTTCACACATACAAATATTACTTTTATCTCACCCATGTATCTTTGTCAGGGTACTCGGATCCATAGTTTTTAAGGCGGTAAGGCGACGGAGGCGTTTGAGGGTCCTTCGGAGCGTCTTAGCAATAAGACGGGGATAAAGCGTCGCCTTATTGACTAAAGCGTTCCTGTGTGATTTTTTTTTATAAAATCAATCTATTTGGCTCAAATCCTAGTTGAATCCTATTACTCATATGTTAAATAAATATTAAAAGTTCATATTCATACCAATGTAAGATATTCATCAAGAAAACAAATCAATAAAGTGAATAAAATAAGTTCATCAATCATCAATCATCAATCATCAATCATCATAACATATTAACATATAATATAAATACATAATTATGAAACCAAATTATAAATATAAAGAAAAGAAGACATAAAAAATACAAGTATTTATTATACTTATCTCTACGATGCCAAAATGAGTGCCTAAGCCTTAAGGTCATCCACTATTTTTTTACTCCTGTCAAAGAAGAATGAAGTTCACCGCTGCCGGAGCAAAATGGTTGCCTGGATCAATGGTTCTTCCTTGTTCTTTGATTCCTTCTCAAAGCCCTTTCTTAAAACCCTTGACAAAATCCAAACCCTATTTGTGAATCGTGTTTTTGTTTTGTTTGTTTTGATTATTTTTTATGGAGTAAAGCTGATCCCATACATCTCAAGTGTTAACAAAACCATACACCTACCAGTAAAAAATCTATATTTGGAATCTCCATCAAGTAATTTTAAAATGTATAATGTGTTTAAAAAAAAAAAAAAAAAAACCCTTAAGGCGCCACTTCACGTAAGGCGGAGCACTGCCTTACCATCTCTAGACCGCATCAAAAACTATGCTCGGATCTGATCTCTGCAAAGATTCACAGTCTCCTAATTTCACACTCTTCACTCTATGAGAATCATACCTGTGATTTCCATCTCCGTATCATTTTTTCCAGGACAAACTATTAATCTTACTATAACATATCCCCCTTTTTCATTTATTTATTTTATATATAAAGCTTCCATCAATTACCCAAGCTAATATCCCATCATTTACTTGGCTTCACAATTTTCGAGCTTCTAACTTCATTTCATCATGCATATACATATATATTTCTCTTATAAAATCAAATTTCCATACCTCTATTCACACTGCATGATCTCTCACTACGTTCAAGCATACTAAGTATTTCCAATACTCCACCAATGTCCTATTATCCACAATCCACTATAATTCAAAATTTAAATCATCACAATTCCAGATATCATACTTCAACTTCCATATAATTTCTTTACATATTCAAAGATATATATTAAATAATCATATATTCTAGATCCCAAATGGTCCATAATGTTTTCTCACACCTCATAAATAAATTTTCTTTTCCTTAATCACCCATACATTTTTAATCTCGGGTCTACTTGGAACCGTTATCATTTTCACTATTCCACATTTCTGATACTGACCTTATCGTTCCGATCCAGTATTACTACTAATCAGCCTCATATCTATTGGACGTCACAACATATTAGGTATTAGCTTCCCAATGTCATTCTCACTTCTTTACAGGGAGAACACTCGTACTACTTCATCTACCTTTTTGGTACTTACAGTCGGGGTTGCCGTGAATACCACTCTTGATCAATGGTAATTGCAGATGAACTCATCCTTGCCTTTTTTTTCACGCCTCAAGGTCAGTCAATGAAGCAAAGGGTCGTGCTTGGGATCATTATATGATGTTATTCATGCAGTGCCACTTAGAACTAATATCTCCTAATATTGACACCATTCTATCCTTCTTTCCGAAATTTGCACACGTGGTTCAGCTTCCGTGTTTAAGTCATTGCACAGTCTAGGTATGCTTCGCAACCCTTACCTAGCATCTTCTTCATCTATGGTGCCAACATCATTATCCTTTTTAGATCTCTTCACCTTACTTTCTTAGGTAGTAAGTCTGCACATCACACAGACTCTGTAGGTAGATAGCCATTCCATCTCTAATTTGCTCAATTGGGTTAGGTCCAAGTATACAGATGGAACACGGTAACTTGTGTCCTCACTAGCAGGATATCATCCATCAACTTGTGCCAGACTCTTTAACTTATGCAGTTTAGCCGCTTGCATTAATGATACAACAAAGCGATGCAACACATTCTAGTAATGCATAGTAGAGTGTAAAATAAATGGGATGCATCAGGTATTCAGTAATGTAGAGGAAAATGTTATCCATAACTACAAAATACCTATGATTACTTCAAACATAGTCTTGGCTCAGTCCGCCGTCAATTTTGATACCTTGTTGCATCTGAACCGGTGGATGAGCTGTTGATGTTGAGGGGTTCATATATGAGTCTTTTGGATTTCTTGAGGGCAACATTTGGCCATATGCCCAATCTATTTACATACAAAACACCACTTCTTCTGAGGACATGATCTAGCCTTATGCCCAAATTGGTTACACCGATAACACGTAAGTGAACCCACTTGCTGAGGTACCACTATTGTTGACCTTGGCTGTTCTAGTACTTGGCCAACTTGTTGAGGGATTTTTGGATGCCTTGCATCACATCACTGACCATGGCTACCACATCCTGAGTTGTTATCACAGTTGATGTAGGAGGTAGCACAGGTGATGCAACGGTCATCTCATCTTCACCCTCGTGTTCAGATTCATATAAAGGGTTATTATTCGCACTCCGGGTGCGACTGTACTTCCGCAATTGCGGGTCATCTCGGGGATGGTTACACTTCGGCATTTGGGAAATTTCCTGTGAAATAAACAGACCGATTAATTTCCCAAATGATTAAGACATACCATATGACCACACAACATGCTTTATAGTATAAAAGAATTGAAAACATATTAGATAAAAGAAAGGTCATCTGCTCAATCCTCTGGCAAACCTCATCAACCTAATTCTCAACCCCTAACTTGTAATATAATTATACTTATTTAATTTCAATTATTCTTATCTTGTCAAATTTTATTTGTTCAACTATGTTTAAGAGTTATTGATGTAGATAAATCACTCGGACTTATTTTATTGCAAATAAGCCTTGGGTTGTGTTATATATGTGTTGGGCCTTTGATCCCATGGGTTTTCTTTGAAATGGGCCACTTTAATGGGCCTAAAATATGGGTAGAAGGTAGAAAAACGGGATTTAATTCATTAGTTTAGTTAGTTGCTATTTAATTTAATAAAGGCCCATTAGGCCATTGGTCGGTTGTAAAGTCCTATATGGACTATTAGTTAGTTAGTTCTACTCCATGTTGGAGTCATAAAGTCAAGTCCTAGTCCTATTTTGAATTCCTAGTCGTAGTAGGAGTGTCTAGTCCTATTGGGAAACTAGCTCTTAAGTAGTTTGATTGCTATTCTGCCCTCTATAAATAGAGGAGCCTATGTACTCATAATTGGAGATTTGAATGAATGAATTATTGAGTAATTACTCTTTAGTTAAAAAAACTGTTATTGAGAGGTGAGCTGCCTAAACCTTTGAGGGGTGTGATACCCAAAACCTGAGGGGTGAGATACCCATAACTTTATTCTCTTTCACCCTTCTCAACCCTCCATCGATTCTTCTTTTTCTATTTTTATTTTCTGTTTATTGTTATTAGAAGTTCAGACCTGTTAAAGCATACAAAATCAGAATCAGACAGCCAAAGAGTTCTTGTTCTTGAAGCCAATCGACCCTCATTGCTACCCAAGTTTGAGATCTGATCTACAGATCCTTTGGAGGACTGGTTCTATACTCTAAGAAGATCAATCGATCCTCTCTTGAAGGTTATCTGAAGAAGACAAGCTGATGTTCCTGCAGAATTCTTCACATTCTCTCTCTTAGGTCTGAAGATGAAGAAAGTGCGTAACTCCATAACCAGCCGTCAGAAGCCCTTCATATTTGGGGGTTTTTGTGTCCTCTCTAGGAACTATCTACACCCAAAAGTACAGCTCAATCGGACTCCCACAGACCTGGCCGCACCTTTCTCTCTCCAGCTCTATAGAAGGTCTTTCTCTCTCCTATCGGGTTGGGTTTTGTGCTGGTTTTGCTCCTATATGGGTATTGTATCCTTGGGGGTTTATTTGATGGTATTATTTCTTTGTTTCTTGCTCCTATTTGTATTGTTTGGGGTTATAAACTGCGGAGTTAGTTACTTGTAATCAACTGCTGCATTAGTTATGCTTTTTGAATTACTATTAATGAACGGCTTTTGCACATAGGCTAGTCTCCTACGGTGTGTACTAAAAGTTATGCAATTATCTTGAAGCTTTTAAAGTTAACCCTATTCATCAACATTATATCTTAAGATCTTGTGCATTTGTGAATCAAGGCAGAGCATCACGCTCTGATACTATTCTGTCACACTTTGCCTCAAGTTAGGCCAAGGTATGCGGCACTAGATTCCTAACCCAATCAGTTTACTATACCCAGGATCACAGATGCAATACCTTAATTTCACAAATGCCGCCAAGATCACAACTACAATCAGAGTACGCTAATAAAGTCATATAAATAACACTAGTGATCTACTAGAGTGATAAATTACAAATATACAAGGCTCAGTTGCTGACAATCCACAGGTGTAATGTTTACATCTTACGTATTTCATCAACATTTACATCAAAAGTAATAACTGAAACAACTGAAGTGATGTCCATCAACATCCCGGTGTCTCGCAGACACGAACCACACAACCGCTACCAAAGTCCAATCCTACCTCAACACCGGTTCCACCATCTAAAAATAGTAATCAATGAGGGATGAGCTTCACAAGCCCAATGAGGGGTGTGCATGTAAGTACACAACAAAAGATGCAATGCAGGTTTCACACAGACATATAATGCATATGAATCCATTTATTTTATTATCCAATTTCCATTACTAGGTCCATCATCTAGTATAGGTGCTACGCAATGAGGTGGCATCCCATCCTTGGTACGTCGGGCTCCAGGAATACAAGCTCGCTGCAAGCAAAAGTCTGCAGGTCCCGGAGTCCTACACATCGGTCACCCCGCAACCTCTAAAGGTAACCCCAAACAGCCATAGTTCCGGAATCCTACACAATCGATCACCCATGCTGTGGATAGCCACGGTCTTGGAATCCTACCCAATTGGTCACCCGTGCAGTGGACAGCCACAGTCCCGAATCCTAACAATCAGTCATCCAGGCTGTATCCGCCTCTGAGTACAATAAGTCATATTCTCAAAAACATACCATCCTTTGGGATTAGCCAGTACTTAACCCCCTACTAGAAAGGGGTGTAGCACCAGGGTCTATGAATCCTAATCATATGCATTCTACATGCATCCATGGCAATCAATTATACATCGGCAGCCATCATTGTAATATCGACCTTTGAGCCCACAGTACTGGATCCTCCTCCCCTCGGTCACACCTTGCCTCAGACTGCCGATGTTACAATCATTACCACTTATCTATAACTATGCATCCACAAAACCTCGATCACAGCAATATAGAAAAAGCTATGCCATATGTGCAATACATATACTTTTTATAGAAAATACAGCCAAAACATGGAATTCAACCACAGTACACATGAGCATGCATAAAAAAAAATATAGAAACACTCCGTAAAAGAAATCAAACATCCACTCACCTTCTCACCCAAATCACAATTGTTACCATTGAATTCCCATCACGGCGTATCCTCGCCGGGTGATTTAGGTTCCTAGATATATAATCAATTCACATTAAGTTTAATTTTTATGTTTAATCGTGTCATTGAATAATTCTACTCTCCTTATTTCAGCTGAATTCCCATACCAGAATCCATACTCAGCTGATAAGGAGCACACTGACCTCAGGTCAGTATTCTTTCCCAGCTGACCAAGCTAGTATTCCAGTCCAGTTTCCAAGGTCTGGGTAGGTCATCTATTCAACCCATATAGCCATTAGGCCCATTCTTGGTCTACTGAATTGGATCTACAGGTATTCAACTTATAATTAATTGAATAGGGTCCCACACTGCAAGTCAGGTTCCCTATTCCATTATCTGATTAAAACTTTAGTACCAATTTAGACTGAGTGAGGGTATCCCTATTTCCCACCTTTCTTGTCAAGCTTTAGTCTAAGGGGAAATCGAGTTTTCAAATTTAAGCTCATTAGCATCAAGATCCATCAATTAGAGGCCATATAGACTCTATTATACCTATACTGTAGGTCCTCATTATGCTCAGAGGGTTATAGGTCAGTACAGTAGCCTTACTGGCTTCTGAAACCCCAACCGGCTGGCCAGTTGTCTCCCACCGGTTCTCCCAACTTTTGCAGAATTCGATTCTGCCCCAAGCTCCTCTACTTCATAGCTTGCTGTGAAGCTGATTTGAACCAATATGAACTCAATTCGACCCCTGACTTGGGTTGAACACAACCATTTACATATTCCCTATGGAGGAATTCGACCCAATTCATCTCACAACAGAATTCTATAATGAAATTGAATAAAATCCACTAAAATTTTTTATTTCAGCAACTATCAAATTTCTGCCCTAACATGTGAAATAATCTTTCACCTAATTGACCTTATTATCAACTTAATTTTTCCTCCATACCACTGAATTTATGAAAATCTTAGATTCCAGGGTTTGCAGGGAATTTTGTCAGTGGAACAATTCCCTGGGATAGGGTTTTTCTCACTGGGCAGCTATTCCCTACACAGACTTTCCCTGGCAGCCCCCAGTTGGTAAAACCCTAACCCTAGCTAGCCTATTGATGCAAAATTCAACTTCCCTAACCCTAGTACAACAGTAGAATACTCACCTGGTACTGGCTTGATCCAAGAATTCTCTGAGGTAAGTGAGTTCTTTCTTTATCTCTCTTTCTTTCTTCTTCTTCCTCTTTCCTTCTTCTTCTTCTTCTTTTTCTTTCTTCTATCTTTTCTATTCTATTTTCATTCATATGAAGCAGTAAAAGGAAGGGTGAACTATGACCGACCTTCCCCTATTTAATAGCCCAAATCAGACCTTAGGGTCTGTTTGGATAAGTCCCTAAAATAGCCAGATTAGTCCATAACTTCAAAATATAATAACTAATTATGGACTTCATCAACCCTTAGGGTAATTAGTGTATTAGGACTGCCAAACATGCCCCTATGCATGGTAGGAGTAGTTGGAATTACGCTGCAAGGGGAAGGACCCACAGAGGAAAAACAGCAATTCTGGGCATTCTGCTACTCGAACCGGCAGGCCGATTGCCCAGAGGCTCTCCAGCCGGTTAGGCCCTTTTTGGTCCTCTGCTGTCCAATCTTCTGGCTAAGGTACCCCACCTTATGTGGGACCCTTCCGCACTCATGTAGGCATCCTTAAGGCTATCCATACCTTGCAATAAGATATCATTTTCCCTGCTAGTCAACTGATTACAAGTCCTTTCCACCATGTACCCTTCTCCAAAATTTTCTATTTCTACGGTTGAGATCTAAAATCAGGGTGTTACAGAAAATCTAAGCTGAAATAGGAGAAATTGGGAACTCATAAACAGTGGCTCAGATGAGCCTGAAATTTGAGGTGAAGGTGGCCAATAACATCCCCAAATTATCCTCCAAATTTGGCTTGAACCCACCAAATATATACGAAACCAATCACTATCGCAGATACCACAGACAAAAAAAAAGGGGAAAGGGGGAAGGGGGGAGGGGGGGTTTAGAGAGTTCAACATGGAGAAAACTTGCAGCCGACAGATCTAACCACCAATGGGGACCAAGTAATTTAGTACTATATTTGAAAGAATCAAAACAGTAGCCATTTGACAAGGATCTATACGCAAAGGATAGTTTAGATGCAAATAATGAAGATTAAGAGTGAAATAAGATAGCAACTATGGAAGAAAAACAAAACAATAACCATAAGGGGCAAATCAATAATTTTCAACCCAAAATTAGGGTAATAAAGTGCAAATGATCTCTGATTTTAAGAGTTAAATTGAAGCAAAAAACGGAAGCAAAACAGTAACTATTTAAACACAAAACAATAACTTTTTTTCAAATCTTGAGAAGGGAAGGGAAGAATTGATATTTTGCAAATATATAATGATCAAGCCATCAGAAAGGGCCCATATTCATGGTTTAAGAACTCGGCGAGATCTCAGCGAGATCTCGTTATTTCCAAAAGGAGAGATGGCCCAACTGGCGAGGCAGAAAACCGACCAAATCTCGAGCGAGATTTCGAAATCTCGTAGAGATCTCGCCAGATCTCGCTATATCTCGCCAAATCTCGCCTCTCTCTCAACTTTTTTGAAGAAAAAACACCAAGGAGCAAGGACTTTGGTGCTTTCGCTTGACGATCTCCAGTCCTACACTCATTGAAGCTTAAAGAGTAGAGAATATTACCTCATCATCTACATTTGGAGTTACTTTTCTTATATATGATGTCTTTTAAATTCTTACGATTATGTTATGTCATATATTGATTTTGGAATGTGGATTGTGGAATAGAGCATACTAGTCTAAGGTCCGAAGAGTCAGAGACTACTTACATAGAGTACGAAGTCAAAGTACCATTTTGAGTTTGTTTTTTGCAAATCCAATGTTTCCATTGTGTTTAGAGTGGCTAAAATAGGGTAAATACACAGTTTCAGGGCCTACAAAGACCATATGCCCACCAAGATCTACCAGCGAGTCGACTGCCAAAAAAATAAAAGGTTTCGACGGAATCTCGCCAGATCTCGTTTTTTTTGGATAGCAAGATGGCTGGCGAGATCGAGTTTTAAAACCTTGCCCATATTTAAATCAATCTCCATATTAGGGTTCTTGAATATCTTGTCAAAATTTGAGTTCGATTAGATGGCTGAATTGCTAAATCCGAAAAAACGTGACATCTAATATTCTAGAATGCTTGAAGACATTCAAGGAAAACTTGAAGAACAAAGCTTCTAGTTAGATGAAGAAGATTGATGAAAGACTAAAGAATAAAGATGAAAGATTGAGATCGGATAGATGTGGGTGGGATGGCTATCTCAGCTTGGGCCTCTCACCCTCGACGATCTCAACCGTTGAAGAAATTCTCTCTCAGAATTTTGGGAGCACAAATCTGTAAACTTATATAGAGGACTCAAAATAAACTCAAACACTAAAAAAGAAAGGCCTAACTCAATCCTTAACTAATTGGGAAACCTAAACTGAAAAGGAAACTGACATAACAAAGAAAATAGACTCAAAACAGGACTCTAACTAAACTAATGAATTAAGTCTCATTTTCCTACTTTCTACCCATATTTTAGGCCCATTGAAGTGGCCTATGACAAAGAAAGCTCATAGGATCAAAGGCCCAATATCTACATAACCAAACCCAAGGCTTGTTTCCAATAAAATAAACTCATTAAGGGACTTATTAGTATTGATTCTCCACCACTTAAAAAAAGCTCGACCTTGAGTTTTGAACATTAGAATGACCACCTTGGTGACATGTTACCACCCCTTCTTTAAACTTGTTTTGAGAGTTAGCGTTGTGGAACGGGAGATCACACGCTACGGTTTATGGATTCAATAATAAACAAATCAAACTAAAAAGGTTCAGATCTGGACCAAACCAGGCCAACCCAACCCAAAAGTCTGCTTTTATCATCCTTAAGGCTTTTGTGAACCCCAGGTTGACATTGAGGGGGGGCTGAAGTGTCTACAAATTTCTTCTCGGAGATGACTATTTGAAATGGCCCTGTATTCTGTTCAACACACAAAATCGTATGTTTGTCCTCCATGCATCACCTAGTGGCCAGGTCTACCAAACAAATACACCCATCCTTCAAGCATTCACAATCCACACACTCCAATATAGAAGCTCACACACACTGCACAAGATATACATGGCTTGGCTCATTGCCTATTCCAAGGAGCAATACCCTCTATGGATTTTGTATTTTGCTCAATACTCCACTAGCTTTCGACCACAGTTCGAGACCAGGTGCAATGATACTTGCTTCAACTTGAGATCTTACTCAGGCTAGGGTTACACCCCCTTATAATGAATACCTTAGGTTATGCTACCCATAGTTTTTAAGGCGCTGCTAAGGCGGCGCTGATGCAATATAGAGATGGTAAGGCAGTGCTCCGCATTATGTGAAGTGGCGCCTTATAGGTTTTTTTTTTTAAACATATTTTAAAATTACTTGATAAAGATTCCAAATATAGATTTTTTATTGGTAGGTGTGGTTTTGTTAACACTTGAGATGCATGGGATCAGCTTTACTCCACCAAAAATAATCAAAACAAACAAAACAAAAACACGACCACAAACAGGGTTTGGATTTTGTCAAGGGTTTTAAGAAAGGGCTTTGAGAAGAAATCAAGGAACAAGGAAGAACCATTGATCCAGGTGACCATTTTGCTCCGGCAGCGGTGAGCTTCATTCTTCTTTGACAGGAGTAGAAATATAGTGGATGACCTTGGGGCTTAGGCCCTCCTTTTGGCTCATAGAGGTAAGTATAATAAATACTTGTATTTTTTATTTCTTTTCTTTATATTTATAATTTTGTTTCATAATTATGTATTTATATTATATGTTAATATGTCATGATGATTGATGATTGATGATTGATGATTGATGAAGATGAACTTAGTTTATTCACTTTATTGATTTGTTTTCTTGATATCTTACATTGGTATGAATATGAACCTTTAATATTTATTTGACATATGAATAATAGGATTCAACTAGGATTTGACTCAAATATATTGGTTTTATAAACAAATTACACAGAAACGCTTTAGTCGATAAGGCGACGCTTTATGCCCGCCTTATCGCTAAGGCGCTCCAAAAGACCCTCAAACGCCTCCATCGCCTTACCGCCTTAAAAACTATGATGCTACCTTAACAACCGAGGTTATACACAATGAGACTTGGAGAACAAAGATTACCTCCCTTGACTAGCAAGGGGTGGAGAGCTTCTCAGAGATTCCCGGACGTACACTGGAATCTTCAACTGACCTCTTTGATGAGGAAACATGAATCTTCCAAGTGTGAGAATGGTAGTCCCCTTCTTTCTCTTCTTCCTCTCCCTTTCACACAGAAATGCACTCTTGGCTTTAATTAACACCAACCACCATGTTCAAAAGTTCAATGTTGTCCTCAAAAGTCCTCACACACATGGACAAATAAGATTCAATTCCATTTAATGCTTGCAAGTGCTTCTTAGAGGGTGTTCTTTAACTAAGCACACTATCACTCTTCCTCTCTTGTTTTTGCTCAGATCCCAAAAAAGGGGAGAGATTGCAACTTGAATCACCCCATCTGAGTTGTGGATAGGAAGAGATTCGAATTTTAAAATGGGCTAGTGAATAATTCCATTGATAGGGACTACGTAGTCCTAGAACACATGGAATCACGGACCTCACCAGATCCGTTCGATTCAAATCTCACCAAGGAGCCTTAAATGAAGACCGTAAGAATTAAATTCCGTCTACGCACTTCACCAAATCTGTTCGATCAAAATCGGGAGTGATGCATGGCACTGGCACACTGACAATTGCAAACAACATATTGAGACCCAATTGGTCGAGCAATACGGCTCGACTATGAGCCTTTAAAGTCATTTTAGAATGTGGGAAAATGCTGTTCCATTAGATCAAGATTGGCTACGTCGTACGAGCGTGGAACCAACGCGGAATCACCAAAACAAAATCTTCAAGGGGGCACTTGATGGACATATGAGGAATACAAGCTCGGCGGCTCCACTGAGACGCGATGCACCAAGTCACAGTACACTCCACCATCCAGTTGGCTCACACTAGAATCTTTAGTGCCATTGCCAAAGAAAAATGGACATGGCCATGGATTTGGAACAATGTCAACATGGCTAAATATGGGGCCACAGATCAAGATCGACTAGAGTCTTTATAATTCCATCCAACACCCTCTCTGCCATAAAAAACTCATCAGAAACACCCTAGATGCCATGGATGAATCTTAACCGCTCATCAATCACCGGCCAGCACTATTGGAAATTACATCTAGCCCCATGAGCAATAAAAAATGCTACTGAACCCTGACAGAAAAACAAAAAAGTAGCTATTTAAGAAATTCGATTTCGGTCCACTTGGAGCAACCACGCAGGAATGTCCATTACTTCTTCATACAACTCGGATTGCAACAAAACAAGTTGCATTGCGTTCACGACTCGAAGCACTACAATTTTCAAGACAACACGACATCAGACTCAGCCATGTAAAGTGACCAAATTGCCCCTGAACCTTGAGTTGGCCATTACTCTCATACGACGTAGGATCGACCCGATTTCAAGTGAGAGTCCCTCTACAGCTATCCTAAAGGAACTAACTACTAAAAAAAAAATCATCTCGAATGACCAAAATGCCCCCAAACTTGAACAGGTCAAAACTACGATATCTTGTGTAGAGATTCAATACAAACTCGACGTACACGTCATTAACCCTTCAAGAAGCCTTCCATTGATCTTGTTATCAACAAAGACAACACACGCCCAAACTGCCACTCAAGCTGCCCAAAAGCCCAACAGATTCTTTTACTTCATCCACTCAAACCTTTTGTATATATCTATAGCATGTGGTGTCTTGATAAATAATGCAATCTCTCGAGTCATTTCTACTTTAACTATCTCGATTTAGTAGGTCACAAATACACTCATCCCATCTCTTCATAATGTCCTCATCCCTTACTAGCACCTCTTCCATTAGCACTTTTGATACATTTCACATGATCGAAGTCTCTACTCTTCCTTTCCCTCATTTTAGCTATATCTTGTAGAATAGATTTCACCCCCTCTTTTATGTTTAGATTATTATAGAGGTCCACATATTTCTTCACCCTGGCTATCCGCACAATATTTTTAGCTTCGTTTCTGGCATCATTATAGCTCTTTTTATCGTTTCCATCTTTAGTCTTTTTCCATGTCTTAAAACTAGCTTTCTTCTCTTACCAAAATAAAAAAATAAAAACTCGATTCCTTGGTTGTAATGGCTATTTGGACCTCCTCATCCCACCACCAAGTCTCCCTAGGGGCCTGATGGCTACCCTTTGCTTCCCCTAAGTCTTCTTTCGCAACCTTCTTAATACAAGTCATCATCTCATTCCACATCGCATTGGTGTCCCCCTACAAGTTCCACTTTCCTTGTTTGATCACATTATCAACGAATGCACCTAGGGTGTCTCCTTTTAATATCCACTACTTTATCTTAGGGTACAAATAGGTTCCCTCATCTTACACTTCTACGTATTGAGACACATCCAAAACCACCAGTCCATGTTGGGTGGTTAGGCTCTCCCAAGGATAACCTTACAGTTCTTGCATAACAGTCTATCAGCCCCTCTAGTTGGGAAAATCTACTTGGCTGGTATGATTCCCACTTTTGTAGGTAACTAAATGCCCTTTCTCTTTTTTCAAAGTGTCCACAATGGATAAGTCATAAGTTACAGTGAAGTCTAAAATTGAGGACCCCTCCTCATACCTCTCCCCAAATCTATAGCCTCCATAGACACATTCATAACCTCTAGGATCACTCCCAACATGCCCACTCAGGTCACATCTCACAATAATCGATTCATCTTGATCAAAACCTTGCACTAAATAATCCATGTGTTCCAAAAATTGGTTCTTACTATTTTCATCCAATCCTACTTGGACCTTCGTCCACTTTTATTCTTGCTCTACCTCTATTACTTTGATGTCCCAAATACCAAAGTTCAAAATCAACCAACACCTTAGATTTGTTAATTTCTCCATCTAGTCTCTTAAAAACATGCAATTTTAATCCTTCTTTTCCATATAACATCAATCAACTCCAGAGCAATTAAGAATCCATGTTTCAAGAAGCTAATCTGATCCTACACATCTAGTGCCTAGTTATTAAATTCTCCGAATTATTCTCAAAGAATTCGGCCGAACAGAATTTTATCGAATTTTACTAATAATTTGGTCCGCATCCGAATCAAATAAAAAAATCCCGAATTTTATATATTTTTTTTAAATTCACAAATAATTCGGCCGAACCAAATTTTATCCGAATTATAACCGAATTTTATCCCATGTAAAAAAAACTTTATCTTGAATAAGTCAATAAGCCTTTAGAAAATAGTGTGATTATTATGCATTTATCCTAATGCTACTTTTCTTATTTTTTTAACAGAAACCGACAAAGCTTATCTTTCCTGAGGTAATCTCTCACACTTCTACCAGAAAAAAAAAAAAAAAAAAAAAAAAAAACCATTTTGGTTTGACTAAGTCTTACAGTCGTTACTCTCTCTCTAGTCTTTAAGGTGAACATACATGGTGGGTGATGTGGATCTAACTGAATTTGTGCTCAGTCCCCCTCTCAGTCTCTCTTTCTCTGATTCAATTATTTGAGTAATAGGAAATGAGTTTAGAAAAAAAAAAGAGCTAAATATAGTACTTTTATCTTTAAAATTTTAATTTTTATATCATTTGTATTTTATGTACATATGATAATTGATAGATAATATGAAACAAGTATTGCAAATATTAAAAATAACATCCAAATTTTTTGTCCGCTTTTTATTTTTGTAAACGAATAATTCCCGAATCCGAATCCAAACTCGAATTTTATTATATCCGCTTTTTTAACCGATATTTTGACCGAATCGTTGAATTAATGAAACGAATTAACCCGAATAATTCCCGAATCCGAATTTAATAACTATGATCCGGTGTGTTCTATCAACTCTCACATGCCCTTGCCTACCTAACATTATTTGAACAAAGGACACATATCAATTGGACAACTTGACATTATTTAAACAAAAGAAATAAAGACATTAAACTAACCCAACAACCTGATTAAACAAGGACTCTATTAGTAGCCCTGATCTATTGCATATAAGCTTCCTGATAATCAGGAAACCACCAACCACAAGCCCTAAAAAAAAGCATTCAACTTAGGCCACCAGAAATGCCCATATGCAAGCTATAGTTTTGGGTCTCCAAACTGGGTCCCACTAGTGCTGATTTTAAGGAAGAAGTTGTCATGTATTACTATTCACAGGTTCAACAATAAACCAGATAAAACCAAAAGGTTCAAATCTGGACCTAACCAACCCAACCCAAACCAGTCATGCATTATCTCCTCACTCGGTTAATGTTCTTCCCATCTCTCTCACCCCTCCCTTCAAATCCACATATACTGTTCACGTCCCATAACAGCATTTATTTTCTCTGGTTACCATTCGCAGATACTAGAATTCTAAAATTCTAAATCTAATCTATAGTTATTCACAGACACAAGAATTCTAACATATAATACAAATTATATTACCCTCCCTTTATTTTATGATTTGTTGAAACACCCTAATTTCATTTCTCTACCTTTCCTATAGACAGGCAAGAATACCAGGCAGAGAAGGCCAATATTGGCTTGGCGGGCAGCAGTGGATTGCCAAGAGGGGAAGAATGACCCCACTTGTGCTTGTACATCCTGCCAACAGTGTTGGAGGAACCAGCAAGAAGCATGGGCCAACGGGTAAATTATAACCTATACCAGGGGGTTCAGAATGCTAGATACTAGAATAGACTATAAAAGGACTGGTTTTAACCCAACAGGTGGGAGAGCCCTGGTATTAATGGGCCAGCTGGTTGGCTAGGCAGAGCAGAATATTTGGATTCTATGGGCCCCTCACATTTCTCTATTATGTGAACCCCCCCCCTTCTCCCCTTGTTCTTCTAATAATGAAAAAAAGGGGGAGGGGGGGGACTTTAGTATAATTGATATACATATATCATTGATTTATATAACCAACTATATATATATATATGAACCTAATAACCATATAGATATATATATATATATATATGTCCCCACCGAAAAAGGCCTTAAGCCCATTTAGTGGAGGAATGCTACAAAAGGAGGGGGGAGGATTATATAATTACCTATATATATATATATATATATTATAGGTGTAAACATGCGTCACATAGGTGTTGATTTCTTTTATCACCTAAGCCTTAAGTTTAAGGAGGTTAAGAGAGGAACATGCGGGGGTGCTAGTGTATTCGGTGGAGGGCGGTTAGTGAGACCACCGAACAGCATTTGAATCTCTAAATTTTTCTTGCGCAGCAAGAACAAGAAGAGAGAAAGAAGAAGAGAGGAAGAAAGAGTTGAGATTTCTAAGACAGCAATTAGAAAATCCATTATTCAGGTCAGAAGCTAACCCAGTATAATTCTGAAGTTGCAAAATTTCTATGAGATTAATAGGTTAAATTCACTAATTTGGCTGAGTGGAGAATTTAGTGTAAAATTTGTGAAATTTTGTAGTATAATCCCAATTTCAGCAAGATTGAAAGACTAATCAGCCACCGAAATGGTTCCTATGATGCTATGGGAAGAAGAGGTTTCATTCCTTAAGGGATCCTCTGGAATTAAGGCCAAATAGGAATGGACAGATAAAAGTTCTAAAAGTTCTACCCAAAACCCCAAAACAGAATCTTAATTCATGATTAAAAGTAAAATTTCAAAGGGGTATTCATCAATTTACAAGGAAATAAATAGGAATTGAGCTAATATAAGCTTAGGATTTATAAATTCAGAGTAGAAGCCCTAATCTCCACAGGTTTTGGAAACCTAATTGAGGGAATCGACCCAGGTATCTGTCAATTCGGTTATAACCCCATAAAGAAAAGTGGGAAAAACTATTGCATGGGCAAATTCCTAATCTAAAGCATAATATTGTCCTTCGTAATTTCTTTGTACTATCATATTGCAAGATTATAAAGAAATTCTGAATCAACTGAATGGAATTTAAAGCTATAACGGTGATTTCTGAAATTATTTTAGCCTTCTCTAAAACTCTGCTGAAATTTGGAGTTCACCCAATTAAACAAAATTAAGTAAACCTACATAGGTTATTGGTAAATCAAAGAAAACAATTTGGGAAATACACCTTCCCTTAAGCATTCGGACATCAATCAGAAAAAAAAAAAAATAATATATATATATATATATATACCAGAGAACTAATCATCTGAAAACAAAGCAGAAACCAAAAAGGGACTTCAAAGACATCTAACCTATGAAAGTATGATCTAGAATGGTAGAGTTTCATGCTCGCAATCTCATCAAACCTCGAGGATGTCAAGTATGAGTGGAAACCCCTTTACCTGAGAGGGGATTTCTTAATAAATCCTGAACAGTAAAGGAAAATTTGAGAAATTAGAAAGGGCAAACTAGATCTCTATCTCACTTAAAGCAAGTGGGTGGCTATAGAATTCTATTATATATCTGATACTTCAAATATTTGGTGAACTAGGCAATCTGAATTGCAGTGTAGAAACCTACTCAGCCCAAAGGAGTGAATTTCTTAGCCTTGACTACCAAGGTGAGTGGGTGCCCCGACCTTTTTGGAGTGTTTCTTTATTTTTCTCTTTGTACTTGCATTCTATGATCATGCATCCTTGTATGTGTATGTGCATTATATTTTATTTTGAAAACTTCTATTTTGGTGGACCTGAAATTGAGAAAGGTAAGTTAGGTAAGATGGGGCACCGGCAGGTGCCCAAGATGTGTGTATGTATGTGATGAATGGATATGCATCATGTAGTATGCTGGGTTAGGTATCACCACCCTAAGTGCCACAACTCTTTATCCGTAGGGGAATAGGTATGGACTAATCCCGACATATGTGGCTACCTGATCAGCAGTGCACTTTGCCTGGTACAACGTACTATACCAAAGACAGATGTGGACAGGATACGACGTACTATATGCCTGATAGTTTTATGGGGTTACTAATTAGGGGTTAGCCTGGGAACCAAGGTTCTTATTGGGACTGGCTGGCTCCTTCCTGCAACGAGCTTGCATTCCTGAGGCCCAATGTATAGGGTAGGGAATACCACCTACATTGCGTAGTGCTATACCCATATGTGATGAGAATTAGTAATGGACTATGGAGTAGTGTGGCTTAATAAATGGAATCATGAGCATCATCTATCTGTGTGGAGCATGCATTGCATTATATGGTTGCGTGTGTTTGCTTGCCCCACCCCCTCACTGAGAATGACGTGCTCACCCCTCTTTTATTTTGATCCTATAGATGACGAAGGTGGTATTCTGCCGACTCCCGGCACTGATTATGAGACAATGGCCATGGATCACATAGCCCATATTCAAGAAGATGAACTCAACCACAAACCCACCTGTGCCTGTGACAATTGTGCCTACGGAGGCCAACGTCATTGCGGAGTAGCTATATCACTAACCATTCTTTTTGTGGACATACAAGCTTCCGCAGAGATCACTTTTGGTGATCTGAGCCCTTTTTGGGAGATGGCATATTTTGTGTAAATATTCCTTGACATTTTCGATAACTGTAATATATATGGATAACTATAAGATATGGATTATTGTATTATGTCTATAAATATAAATATAGTATCACATAGAAACACTGGATGGCTATGAATTTTAGTATTGTATATGTGATGTATGCAACAGCTCTGATCTCTAGTTGGGTATTGTGGACTACCCAAAGTCTGGATCCTGGGGAAACAGGCTGACTGGATACGGTGAGGTGCCCAGTGCCAACATACCTATGCCGTATTGAGGGCAAGGTGTGACATTTGTTGAACAGTCAAATCCAGATAGTCACCATATATTATTCATTCAAAACAATTATTCCCTTGTCCAATGCTAGAAGGCCTTATTTTCACAATTTCTTCCAAATAGCACATAGACTTCCGAAAACCTGAAGCAGTCCTACAAAGAGAGATGATGGGGATAATTCAAACTGTAGAACTGATAGAAGTATTCTATGCATTGTTGTCATCATCCACAAGGCATTAGGTGATGTTGTTTTTATTGTGTATGTTTGTGTTTATGTGGATGCATTTTGTGTATTTGAAGGAGGGAGGCTCTTTAGGCTAGGTATCTAAAGCTTATCACTCCTAGCCCCTTTCCTAACATTACATATTTAATATGTTAAAACTTAAAACACATACACGTAGAAAGCCCCCCCACACACAAAAAAAAAAAACCCCCCAAAATAAAAACAAAACAAAACAAAACAAAGCTCAAACATGTAAACTTACCTAGGGCCTCATGCTCTCGGACTATGTTGACAACTAGGCTATCTTATCTTAGCCCAGAAACTCTTAACTTTTGATCTTTTGATTTATTTTAGATTTTGGAAAAAAAAAATATAAATGATCTGGACAAATACAAGTAAACAACTTAACAATATGTGTTTTCTGAACAAATAAAAACTCGTGAAAGAGCATCTGACATTTTATTCCCACACATCAAGACAATAAGAATTTAAACCGGATTTCAAACATGAAACTTTACACACACCCACCCCCCCACCCCAAAAT
>NW_024868480.1:294209-377804 GCF_013358625.1 Macadamia integrifolia
GCTCTGAAGTTGCGTGGCAAGTATTTATCTGATAGCTCAAGCTTCATCTCCTCCCAACTAGTAGGTTCTCTACCACGGTCTTCTAACTCTAGCTCATAGGTCCTCCACCACTCACGAGCAGCCCAACTAGCTTACCACAAGCTAGTTTCATCTTCCGCTCCTCAGGTAACTCATAATAGTCAAAATAGTCGTCTAGTGCCACTACCCAATCATAGAACAATTGGGGGTCATATCTCCCATCAAACTCCTTCAGATCGAGCTTGACCTTCTGTGAATCTCCAGAATACCTTTGTTGCACGGGACGCTCAGTCTCAAAATATCCTCTTACATGCGCTTCAAAAGTAGGTTGTGCTACCGGAACCCTCTGTGGTGCTCTCAGATTAGGGTTTGCTCTCCTATTAGCCAACTGAGTAACCACATTCATTGGAGTGTCCACTTCGGGTGTTGTACGTGAACTGCCAGTAGGCTGTTGGGGTGGGGTCTCTTCATTCAACAACCTGGCATCCAATTCAGCCTTCAACTCAGCCTTCAATTCAGTCCGTAAGGTTTGCTGTTCAGCCTTCATCTCAGTCCTCATAGTCTGTAGCATCTCCATAAGAGAAACTAGGGTGGGGGTGTTGTTCCCAGCCATGCTCTGATACCACTTAATGTAAGACTAAGTTTGAAAACTCAAACTAATCCAACTGCAGGAACTTTGAAAAAAGTAAAACCTGGAAGGAGAAAAGAAGCACTTGAAGATGAACCTCTTGGACTTCTCGCCGCAAAGAGTCGTCGGATCGAACACCAACCCAATACCTTGATCAAACACAAGGAAGTTCTCTCGCAGAGAAAACAGCAGCAGCAGCCATGTAGTTTGTAAAAATCGTGGCTCATTAAAGGAGCCATAGCTTTATTTATAATAGTGATAGGGGTTACATAAAATAGAAACTAACTTTAGTTTCCAAAAACTGATATAGGAAACTAAAAATTCCTGTCCCTTTCCATGCTAGTTCCACACATTCCCATGTATTGGAATAGGACCATTACCATGTAATTAAATTTCAAATAATTCTTTTTGTAAATGGAAGATAATATCTTCTGGCATGGACAAACCTAGCCTAATGATGCCCCATGAAGAATGGACAATCTAGAAAACATATGGAATTCTTTCAAGCTTCATTTCTGCTTTAAATCCTTTCTACCTCCCTTTTAGACCCATAAAAGTGGTCTATTACACTCAAAACACATGGGATCAAAGGCCCAATATGTATGGAAATCCCAACCCTAAGTTTATTCCTAATAAAACAAGCCTATTTTGGTAATTAATCTGCATCAATATCTCAGAGAAGTGAAGACAACACAACAAATTTCCAAGAACAGGATGCCCTTGGTACATAGTATTTAGGTTGCTTATTTTGGAAAGAAAGTATTCGGCCATCCACTGTTGTAAACTTATACTTGGGTTTACCATATAGGCTTTGGGTGTTCGCAGTTCCCACATAAGTAGGTACCTCATGCATATTACTTAAGTCTCAATGTAACCTCAGGTGTTTTTGGCAACAGCTGTTTATTTGTTCACAATTTTTTTTTTGTTTTCCCTATCTAAAGATGAGTATGCTGGTATTGGACTCACAACGTCATACATAGCTGCATGTAGATTTTTCCCTTTCCCAAAGTTCAAAACACAGAGCAATGAGAAGAAGGTATCCTTATACACACATAGCTTTCTAAAAAAAATAAATAAATATAGCATATCTATTCCTTTTTGTGTGTGTTTCAACCAGGGTTGTTATATTGTACAGTTCCCACACATTTTAAGAAGTCCCTACATGCATCAAATCACTTAACAGACATTCAACAATTATTTCAGGAGTTTATAAGGTAAAATAAGATAACAAAAAGTGGGGTGGGAATAAAGGGGTGTGATATTTCAAAGGTTTTCCACAAAATTCCAAAACCTAAAGTTGTTTGTTTGGATGGAGTGGTAAAATAACAAACAACAAAGCATTATCCCAACTAAATGGGGTCGGCTACATGGATCCGTGATTGATAAGTTTGCAAAGTAAAAGTGAAGGAAATAAAGCAACAACTCCGGGACATCCCACCTCAAAGTGATCTTTGCCCACCAAACAACTCTATTTGATGTCATATTAGGATCTAGATCGAGCTTCTACATGTCCTTCTTAACCAACTCTTCAATGATCATTTTAGGCCTGCGCCTAGCTCTTCTAGCTCCCTCCATCTAGATTTGGTCACTCCTCCTCACATGAGCATTCAGAGGTCTACGTTGAACATGTCCAAACCACCTTAAGCAACATTCTTTAAGCTTGTCCTGAATCGGAGCAACTTCCAAATCGGCTTTAAGCCTCTACCCATTCATTCCTCACCCTATCCCTCCTCGGTAACAGACAACATGCATTAAATGCTAAATTGCATTAAATGCTTTGTCTGCTTATATGGCAAGGGAATTATCTCACCCCACCCTTCTTCAAAGTCCTACCATATTGAGTAGGATTTTGTGGGAAAAGTGGGGATATGGATTATATATTATTTTATTATTCCACCCCATCCTTTATCACCCTTTCCGTTCCTTGCCTTTGTTGTCCCTTGAACCCATTACACGTGCGGCCCACAAATTTTCCTTTCCTACCCCTTTTTTACCACCAAACAACAGGGCCTTAAGCTTATGCTTAGAAAAATGATGTAGGTGCTCGATATCCTATACTGTAATCATCTCTTGAAGCAAGGGGTCTTTGGCCTTCTTCTAGTTGTTGATGTATTATATACTTATCTTTCTTGTCCTGCTTCTCTCAATTCCAAATATTCATTAAAAAAGAAAGGGTACAGGATTTAAAAAGAGAAACAAGTATTCCAAGGAGATGAGAAGCACCATATATATGACCTAGGGAAGGATGAGAATTTTCAATTATACTTCTGCAAGCAGCATATGAGAGAGTATACTGGAAAACTGACAATTTCACAGTTCTTCCCCCCCTTACTCGTCTTAGCCTAGTTTTCAAAACAGTCATCATTTCATACATGTGAGGATGAAATTTCCTCCTCTCACAAATCACAGTAAAATCTTTCATGTTGGCATATTTACAATAAGCAATTTACAACAAACATAAGTCACATTCTTCCATATGAGGCTAGGAAGGAAAACATCATTTTTCCTGTTTTCTACTTGTTTTCCCATTTTTCTCATTTTTTCCCTAAGCACAAGATTACAACTTTTAGGTTAAATGGACACTGATACACATGTCAAATATTTGAAAATAAAGTTTTCTTGTCACATAGGTTGGAATTGAATCTTTCAACCGGTGTAACCGTTGCAACTAAGTTCATTTAAACCCAGAATACGCAGGATGTCATGCCGCACCTGAGGAACACCATAACCACCCTCATAAGCATTTTGTCCAACAGGATGATGCTCAGCTGCCTCATTCTCTTTGTACCCAGTACTGGTCCCATATGGCACGCCTGTGTTGTGAATGACAAATGTGAGCTGTCTAAAAAAAATTAAAGATGTACATACGTAACAAAGCAATGGTTGCAAGGGTAGTAAGTACCAGTTCTTCTCTCAAGGTTATTGGTATTAGACAATTCTGCCCGAAGCTTTTCCACCTCTCTTGCCATGGAAACATAGTTCTTCTCCATCACCTGAAGTGACTCAAGGTGATCATGATATAGTTTCTTTTCATAGTCATATGTAGCCCTGCAAGTTTAACAATCCCATTGCAACCCATTGCACCTCATCACCACAGCAAACCAAAGGTATAGAAACAAGAAATAAGTGAATGATGGAACAACCAAAACCTGCAATGCTGATATTCCTGTTTGAGACCCTCAAGTTCTGACATCAGGGCAGGAATCTGCTGGACGTCTCCATGGGACCTCTGGAGATCCTGACTCAGTTGCTGCACTTTAGAAATGAGTTCTTGCCTCAGCCCAATCAAACTCTGGGCATCAGCTCGTGCCTGCTGCAGTTCCAATTTAACAGGCTCTGTGGTTTGCAAGTTGACTTCCATCTTAGCAATCTTATCCATAAGACCCCTCATTTGTTGTTCTTTCTCTGTCTTCATACCACCTATTTGAGCCTGCAATCTTTGCAACTCCTGCTGCGCGGCAGCAAGTTCTTGTCTTAGAGTTGTATGGGTAGCAGCAAGCCTTTGGTTCTCTGCTGCAAGTGTTTGCATCTCAACATGTTGTGCTGCGAGCTTCTGTTCCATGATTTCTGGAGGAGGCAACATATCAAAAGGTGGAAATGCACCCGGTGGAGGGTGGATGCCCAAGCCAAATGGGTCTGGATGCATTATCCCAGGGCCAGGAAGGGGCCGTCTTAAATGAGGGGGTGGAGCACGACCTTTACTTCCCATTTCTCACAATGTCTGCCCTGGATATTAAGAAATAAAAAATATAAGATACTAAAGCAACACTGCCAAAACATTTGACATGCAAAGCATCAAATGAAGAACCGATCATGCAATGTCACAATTATCAATAGTCACTAAAATTATATGGCACATTTCAAAATTATTATTGGACCGATATAGTTCCCAGGTGATACCAATTTGATTCTGTTCAAAACTACAGATCAACAAAAAGGATCAGCCAATTTAATGAGCAAAAGTCTGATATTTCCGGATCAGGCAGTCCAATGTGTAATAATTGGACTTCTTCCACAGAAACCATCCATATCAGAATCAGCTGATCCTTCCAAACCATGTTATATGGGCATCGTATTGAGAACCAAACGATAGTTGTGATACAAATGAAGATGAGGCTATATAGAAGTTTAAAAAGATCTAGGGTACGCATAAAAGTGCATGTGAATGTGCCTTTTGTCCCTCTTATTGCACGTCTTGCATTTTATAATAAATTCAATTTTGAACTCCAGAGTTTTATTTTTATGAATAAGAAATCAAATTATGGAACCAAACAGCAAAAGCTATAACATCTGGGCCCATTGTTAATATCACAAAATCTGCCATAGTTGAGAAATTACAAGAGTTATCACAACAATGTTTTCATAAGCAGTACTACACAGCTGATGGAGGGATAAAAATACAATGAGGCGACCAATAATTCAGTTAATACATAATCTTATATGAGTAATTTAGAGCTAAATCACAAAGGACCTAACCCCAGGCAGGATCGTGTTCAGAAGAAATTTACTCCTTTAAATAATCTTAGATCGACTGAAAACAAAACAGAAAATTAGAAAAAAAATGGAAAGAAGAAGAAGGGGATAGGGTAGTCTCTCAGACTCGGATCTCTCAACCACAGCCTCTCACCGTATTTTGACTCTCTCAGTCACAGCCTCTCTCAGGACAATGGGGATGCACAATGCAAACCTTCTTTCATAACTTCAAATCATAAAGGACTTCTAAGGGTCTTGTACAATATCTAGGCATGAGATACTTGCCTCCCAAGAAAGAAGAAAAATAGAAACAAAGCTGAAAAGGAAACAATCCTCTTGTCCTTGGACAAGTTACAATAAAAAGGAAAGAAATGTAAAAGGAATCTAACAATAAAAGAAAGTCACTAGAATGATATTCCTTGTACAAGAAGAATTAAACCAAGAAAGGAAACAAATACTTCCAAACATTATTAACAAAAAAGGAAAAAATCAACTCTAGAAGCTATCCACATCTCCAAATATCTCCTTCTGTTACTGTTCACATGAACGGTAAGTCCTGGTTCATGTGAACAGTAACTCGTGAACAATACCTTTTTTTAGTTTTATTCCAGTCGTCTTCTTCATGCTTTGATCCAGATCAATGAGAGCCCTCAAAACAAGCATAGAACATCGATGCAGTAAAAAACATAGGTTAGCACAGAGTTGTTTTTTTTATAGGGTACTCAAGATAACACAAGAATTTAAAACTGGAAGAGAAACACAAAAAGACAAGTAAGCTCAATGTGGAAGAGCAAAGGCCAGATTTATGAGCTGTTAAGACCATGAGGAAAAAAATTGAGCCCAAATAGTGTGGTCTTGGCAGTGCCAGTCCCAAGCCTAGACAGAGGTAGAGGTTTTTTTGTTTATTTTTTTCAGCTGGCTTCAGCCAAACCATTTAAAATATGGCTTCTGAAAGTCATCTCTTTCAACCTGGCTCTCCGAAATCTTTAGGGATCATGCTTAAAGAGAAGACATAATCCTAGACATAATAGAATAGCATAAAGAATTGGTCCAGACAGGCCTAAGTAGTAAGAGAATGCTTTTTGTGGTGATTTGCATACACAGGCACTATGTATTTGCTCTAGTTCACATGGTAGTTTTCTCATTTGCATAGTTGGTTTTTCTGTTAACGACAACTGCCTAGCGCAGTTAGTGAAGCTGTGGTGCACTAAGCCGACGCTCACCAGGAGGTCTCGAACAGGAGGTCTCGAAGCGTTAGCTCCTCCCCCCAACCCCTCTTCTATGGAGGGGGTTCCGATCTCCAAAAAAAAAATTCAGGAGTTCGTTAGTTAAGTTTGAGTTCTGTTTCCAAATTCTCTTTCATGTTCTTCATCCCTTCATCCAACACAAGATTAGGCTCCCAGAGAAAGACCTTTTTTTTTTGGCCCAAATTGGATCAATTCTAGGAAAAAGTCAACAAATTATAAACCCAAAATATATATATATATATATATATATATACTTCTACGTAATGGACTAACAATAAACAACTCCAATTACTTTGTGTACTCATCAGAAAAATAAATAAACAACTCGATGTAGGCATGTGAAATGAAGCTAATCAAACACATAAGCAGGATCAATGAACCTCAAGGAAAAAATTTCTTGAATTCAGAAGGCTAATAATAGAAAACAGATGATATTTGAGTCATTTGATTTGCATACAAGGCTACAAGAAAATGCGAAAGAAACATCAAATGATCAAGCCCAATATATCAAAACAGATCACTCTGTACGCACAACAGAATCAAACAATCATTACGAAAAAAAAAAAGGAGCAAACGGATATACAGCCCGAGAAAAACCCTAAAACGAACACTGTAAAAGAAAAAAAAAAGAGGTAAAATAGCTTGAAGCTACACACAGGCGAACAGAGAGACTTCAAGAAAGAAAACAAAGAAGCAATGGCGGAGAAAGAGTTAGCCACGAGTAGTTCGGACTCTGGAGCAAACCTGTGGGATTCAAAACACAGGCAACGCTTGAAGCATCGACCAGAAGAAAGGTTTTCTTTCGAAATAAAGGAAGATGAGAAATGTTCAGAGGAAAGGGATTCGATGCTACGAATCCTACGCTGTTATGCTCTCGTAAATTGCGAGGCCCAACCGGGTTGAACCGAAAGGCCCTATCACACCAATTAGTTGTCTTCGATCACTTCTTATTTCTACATTTTTTAGTTTCAAATATGAAAAAAGGCCCTTTTTCGAACTCTGGAGCAAACCTGTCGAAAAGGTATTCTTTCCGATAAAAGCTCGACCAGCCCAAATGAACCAAACTTTGCTTGAAACTTGCAAAGAATAAATTAATGACCTCCTGGTCAAAAACCTTATTCGGCCCAGTACTTCTCCTTAGAGTTGTACAGCTTTTTATGTTAATAAGGCTGCCGAAATCGAACGAGGAACCCCCAGGTTAGTCGTTAATTACAAACCCTTAAATGATGCTCTCCAATGGGTACGATGCCCAATCCCAAATCAAAAAGACCTATTACAAAGAATTTACCAAGCAAAAATATTTTCAAAATTCGATATGAAATCTAGTTTCTGACAAATTCAAATTCATGAGAATGACAGATATAAAACTGCCTTCACAACCCCTTTTGGCCTTTATGAATGGAATGTTATGCCATTCGGCCTCAAAAATGCTCTAAGTGAATTTCAGAAGATAATGAATGGCATTTTCAATTCCCATGGACAATTTACTATTGTCTATATTGATGATGTCCTTGTCTTCTCAAATTCAGTCGAACAACACTTCAAACACTTAAGAATATTTACCATAATGAGAATTTTCAAGCCTGTGCTTGTGATTCATGTATTATTGGTCTCAGTTGTGAAGATTGTGTTCCCAAATCTTTCCGGATGCTCCGTGCATCACCAAATTCAAATATATTTGATTACATTGATAGTTTGGCAGACCCAGAACAAAAGAAGGCCTGCCTTGAACATCTTAGAAACAATGTTTCTACCCAAAACTCTCATAAACCATACAACCTCCACCAAATAATGCAAAAGTTCAAAAAAATAACAAAACCCCATATTCCCGACCACTCTGGTCGGATTAAAAACCTTGAAACCTCCACTGCAACTTTGTAGTACGAAATAAAACACATCAAACAACAATTAGCTTTTTTAAATCGACAACAAAACCAGCAAACTTCAACTTCAAATAATGAACCATTAGTAAATCCCTTTGCAAATCAAGAACTTGTTGAACCAAACAAATAGGATACAAACCTCTTGATCAAACCAATACGAAGAACAGTGTCCCTGACACGTGCAATGCCGTGGTAAGATCATTGAAGATTCCAAATCATCTGTCAACAGCAACTCTGACAAAGATTCCAAATCATTTGTTGACAGCAACTCCAACTTTCGGCACCAACAGTGTTCTAAATTCAAATGCACAGTACCAAATGAAATTAGGCACTATTCCAAATTATGGTCTATTCCAAACCCAAATGCACCGAAAACTCACATGTAATTCAAATGAGTCTCCTTACATTATAAAAGGAGCATCACCCTATAACCCAAACCACTTGAAAAACAAATCAGAAATCTTAGGAGAGAGAAGCTCTGTAGACGAACCCTTCATCTGCACAAGTTCTTCCAAGATCTCGAAGAACTCCGTCGGACCTCCAAGTGCTCTGCCAGTCTTCTACAAATAGGCTCCGATCATTTCAAGTCTGATCGTCCTCCAAAGGTTAACCACCCACAGCTCAAAGTCTCCTTAAAAGCCAAACAAATACTATCTAGAGTTGAGAACTTAGTCCAACCCAAACCAATTGCCTCTTCGTCTATGACGCCGGCTCCGGTTCCAACTTCTGTTCATTTATTCAAACCTTATAATATTCCCCAAAGACAACAGCTCACTCTTAACAAATCATTTGTCTTAGACCAAATTAACCAACGTCTTACTATTTTAAATGCTACTGAGGCACACCTAGAAACAAATGATCAAGGTCTTTTGCTAGGATGAAGGTTTGGGGAAGGCAAAGGCCTTTGTTACAAACATGGGTATTTGAGAGTTTGTATTGAACATTCAACCCAGACCCATTTTGTCGTGTTAAGGCATTGGGTAGTTCGTTCATAGAATTGGGTTGGAATAGCTCCTTCATTGATACAGTTGGCATTAGCTCCTGAATCAACTAAGGCAATAGCAGAGAATTTGAACGAGGCATTGACAACTAAGGGCCCGTTTGATAATGTTTCTGCCGTTTCTGTTTCAAAAAATGATTGAAACATAAATTTCCATTTATAGAAATAGAAATGAAATTGAAGGTGTTTGATAAGTTATGTTTTTAGAAGTCGATGGTAACCAGTGAAAGAATTGCCACAAGTCGTTTCCAGAAACGGCGAAACAAGTTGAACTTGTTTCGCCTAGGTCGTTTCTTGAACCATAAATAAGTAAAAATTTCTATTTCTATTTCTAAAAATAAGTGAAACGAAACAGTTTTATCAAATGCTTTTTGCTCCGTTTCTGTTGTTTCTGGAAACAGAAACGGCAGAAACGTGTTTCTTGAAACGTTATCAAACAGGCCCTAAGGTTATGCGAACATACCAATTTTGACAGGTTATGGTAGCCACAAAACCAGGGATTATAGAATCGACAACAAAACCAGCAAACTTCAACTTTAAATAATGAACCATTAGTAAATCCCTTTGCAAATCAAGAACTTGCTGAACCAAACCCTATATTGCACCTATCTCGTCCTGATTGCCATACAGAACCAGGAGATCACTATTTCCCTGGATTTTGGTATATCTCAATCCTGTAATATGGTATCAGAGCCACGGTGGTCATGGATTCGATTTATTTTATTTGCAGATTTTTTTTCCTTTTGTGTAATCTTTTTATTTCTTAAACCGACGACTTCAAAGTTGGGATATGCCAAAAATCTCAAGAAATAATATCTATGATCGAGACTGGTTCGGCCTCGAAACAGTCAAAACCGTAGAACAAACCATTAATTTCACCCCTCAAACACAAGAAATTCAATTTTTTGATCCAAATACTCTACAAGAATTATACAAAGATCACAAATTTAATTATGTCCGTATTGGTTTAGTCCAAGTGGCCATCAAACCACTTCATCGTGAATGACTCAACACCTCTATGTTGTTAGCCCTTCGTGACCAAAGATTCCTTGAGTTCAATGATTCCCTACTGGGAGCCATTGAAACTAGCCTTTGTTATGGACCTGTCCATTTCAATGTTTACCCAAATATATCCATAGCCCTTGAGGACCCAAATATTTTACACTCATTCAAACTTAACCTCAAAACCACTTCATCGTGAAGGACTCAATACCTCCATGTTGTTAGCCCTTCGTGACCAAAGATTCATTGAGTTCAATAATTCCCTACTGGGAGCCATTGAAACTAGCCTTTGTTATGGACTTGTCCATTTCAATGTTTACCCAAATATGGCCATAGCCCTTGAGGACCCAAATATTTTACACTCACTCAAACTTAACCTCAAAACCCACGGTTACAAATTAATGCATGGAACTATTCCAATTTCCATCATCCATCGCATCAAATACAAAGCCATGAAATCTGTCCAACCCCGTGCCCGAAGGACTTGTCCTAAGGGACAAACCCTTTACCTTGAAACAGATTGTATTCAGGGTCAAATAGTTTACCCAAAACTTTGTCGTTGGGAAGATATTGCTTTCCCTGAGGAATGGCAGCTGCAAATGACTGCAATTCCCCCTCAAGTTTCAAACACTAGTATCCGTTCTATATCTCAAGATACTGATGGACTAGTTTCCATCCTGTTTAACCGACAAATAACTCCTCCTGTTACCAGAGTTCCAGAAGATCATGCTCTGATGCATCAATTTGTATTAGACCAAATTAACCAACGTCTTACTATTTTAAATGCTACTGAGGCACACCTAGAAACAAATGATCCACAAACACCAGTCCAAACTCAGCCCTCAAACGAACCTTCTGCTGAATCAAATAATAGAGGTGTTCGCACCATTATAGGATGTTCTTCAGATATATATATATATATATATATAGAAACTAAAGGAGGAAAACATAAGATTCGGATACAAAATAGACAAAGTCAGAGAAAATAAAGAATAACAAGAAAAAAAAAAAGGCGTGCAAGTTTCGAACACAACATGGTTTCGAAACAAAAGAATGACATGTGGTCATGTCGTACATGTCATGGATGAGATTGGTCGGGATAGGGAATGGTCAAAATCAATAACCCTAGAAAGAGGGCTAAAGGCCCAACTAACAAAGCACAACGGTACAAAGGACTCTTCCTTCCATGAGATAGAGTGATGAGCTTGATGGAGTATGACATAAAACATCCCATTTTTTAAGATGCATGTCAAAAAACAACCTTCCTTGGTAATCCACACACATGCCAGACAAACATCTGACACAATTATAGAAAGAAAGAGAGTATCACATCATCCATGTGACTTAGGTCTAGGAGCATCTCACCACCATCTTATCAGCGACGTCTTCATTGACTAGAGGCCTTTTGATATCTTGATGTCACGTGTACTTTGTCTCGAACCACCTCCTTTTTCATGCCAAGAAATATGTGAGTTAACATCAACAAAACATAACCAATTACCCCGATGAAAAATGCGGTGGAAAGGGTGGTGGCAAAGGGTGTGGAGATGGTGATGGGGAAAGAGGTTTCGAATTCATAGAGGCAAGAAGGGTAGACAGTAAACATGCCTTGAGTAGAGGACAGGAGAGCACACCAAAAAGGTGGAGAAATTGTTCACTCATACTTTCCCAAGAGCAATTAATTGCTTCCATGCAGGATCGAATTATAGACCTTTCTCAATGTTATGAAAAAAAGCCATTGACAACATTTGAGGTCGATTGCAGGGCTAACCAACTTTAAGTGGAGTGTTCCACCAATGAGAACCATAGAGATCAACTGGTAGATGATCTACTGGTAATCAGAAGCACCTTATCTCTGATGGATGTTGATACGATCGATCGAGTCATCAACTGGTGGTTCTACATAGGTGGCAATTGATTGGTTCTAATTAGGTCAATCGGTACTTGAAAAATTAAGGGTGTCAATCGGTTTGATTCAAGATACAAAGTGTAGATACCCTAATTGAGAATAAGAACACATTTTCAAAATCGAGCTGACTTGGTTTGCCAACTCGGTTTGCTTCGATTTTTGTTGGGTTTTGTATTTGATTCTTTATTTGGTTTATATATATATATATATATATCATACTACTATATAAAAGTACGTACTCCCTGTCTTTGGTATACTTTTTCAAAATGACAAAAAAACCATTTACATCTACCAAAAAAAATTCCCAAATGACCAAAAAACACCAGAAAAAATCCCTAAATGACCAAAAACCCCTCAAAATGGAATATGAAACAAATATCATAATAAATTCTCTACAATTCTTTCTCTCTCTCTTTCTCTCTCTAAACGTAGAGGAGAAAGGGGGAGAGTGGAGTATTAAAAAGGCATATAATTATAATTATAAAGTAATAAAAAGGCATATAATTATAAACCCTAAACCCACTCATCCTCTCACCCCTAAAAATGGAAGATAAATCAAATAATAATAATAAACTCTATAATTCTCACTCTCTCCCTCTCTAAACGTGGAGGAGAAAGGGGGAGAGTGGAGTATTAAAAAGGCATATAATTATAATTATTATTAAGTATTAAAAAGGCATATAATTATAAACCCTAAACCCACTCATCCTCTCACCCCTCAAAATGGAAGATAAAACAAACAATAATATCATACTACTATATAAAAGTACGTACTCCCTGTCTTTGGTATACTTTTTTAAAATGACAAAAGAACCATTTACATCTACCAAAAAAAGTTCCCAAATGACCAAAAAACACAGGAAAAAATCTCTAAATGACCAAAAACCCCTCAAAATGAAATATGAAACAAATATCATAATAAATTCTCTATAATTCTTTTTGTCACACCCCGTTCACACAAAACCGGACCGATGATCGGGTTAACTCCGGTTAACCCAAACTTGTCAGGATCATCTGATACAGTATCCAACAACAGCTTACACACAACTAAGATAATGTTCAACAGTTTAGCGGAAGACTTAATTTACCTGTAAATATCCCCAATATACTTGATACCCAAATTATAGTACATAGATAAATACATGTGGGCCCGCAGGCATGATATTTACACAAAAAGAATAACAATTCACATATCAAGTACACAAAAGTGATCATCAAAAGAATAAAAAAGTAACCCTGTATGGAGTCACTACTGTGGTCCCACAGCACAGCCCTCGCACGTGCAATCCGTGCCATGCTCATAGTCTTCGGGGACCCACCAATCCTCTTCGGAGAATTCAACTGTGGGGCCCGACCCTTGATCTTCAGGCTGGTGACCTGTAAAATCATCTAAAAGAGGTGTACACGTGGGATGAGCTCACTAGCTCAGTAAGTGAAAAGGAGGACCACACAACAGTACACACAACAATCACAACAATATGCACTATATGCTATGCAATTCAATTTTTTTATCACATCCACCTAATCAACATTACTAAGTCTTTGGTTTAGTGCTACTACAACCACAGTGCGCGTATACTCCGGGTAAGAGTCACGAACTCCATCCCGCGATACGTCCATAGGGCTGTCGGAGAAGGCCCACCGTGAGTACTCAGAAAAGTAAAGCATGCCGACTACCGGCTCTCAACATAAAAGTAAATGATAGAAAATAAAGGTGTTGACTCCAGCAATTTAAAAACAGTACGATTGGCCCTCTTGAATATACCACTGAGGTTGCCGACTATCCTAATGACCAACCAGATGTATGTCTAACCGCCACAGTGACTCGACAATCGTGACCACTGCTTCCCCCCAAATGGTAACCCAACACCTCAACCCCTGTTGGGAAAGGTCGTAGCACGGGAAGATGATAATCCTAAACCGCATGCTCCTATATGACATAGTATGATTGCATAGTACCACCGTGTCCCATTCCACGGGCCACCAATGCACTCGTTTCCAAGCCGACTATGGCATCTAGTCTATTAATGCATCATGCACAATGATGTCAACATTCATCACATAAGCACATCTGACATTGAGAAAATAAATGCAAGACATGGCATAAAAATATGAGGATGGTTAAGCTATATAAAATTTACATGATGACATGGCAAGTCTAGATACAACTTAATGAATGCCAAACAAGCCTTAAAATAAGGCTAAACGTCCTCTCCCCACTTACTTGTAGTGTACAAAGACACACCCGGTACGGGTGAGATCCGGTGCGAGAAGCGTAAGTTTTGGTGAATCTATCATAAGTGAATGGGGTTAGCATTTCACCACTTTGGGATCAAAACTAATAAGATATGATGAAAAAATCATGTTTAGAATCCTAAAAGAAGGTCGCCCGTCCGTTTTGGGTCCATTCAGACGTAAAAATCACGTTGGGAGCCTCTCGGGTGGGTCGGACAGCCCACCTGTCACAGCCCACCAGTCTTCACAGGTGGGCGGATTGGCCCACCGGTTCTGACCCACCGATCATGACCGGTGGGTAGGTCGGCCCACTGATAGGGGCCCACAAATCAACCCCGAGGGCCTGCCCCCTCAGGCGGGTGCCCTCAGGCGGGCCGTTTGGCCCACCGGTCTCAGCCCACCTGAGAGGGCGAAAAAATGCCATTTTCCTTGAAATTTTTTCCAACCTTTGGGGAATCAAATGGGGCTTTTCCAATCCCATTTTTCACACATTCAAGGTCTCATAAGATGATTCTAACCTAGATCTAGGTTAGATTTAAGGAATGGAAAGCCTTCTTACCTTCTTTGCTTAAGAACTCTTTCAAAAACCCCAAAATCACTTCAAATCACCAATGCTTCTCCAACCTTGTAAACACTTCTTCAGATCCTTCAAAATCAACACATAGATCATCTATTAAACCTTAGATTAATCATCTCGAGGGGGATTTACAAGACCTCAAGGAACTCTACCCAAATCAAGGGTTTTACTTGGGTATGGTGAAAGTTTAAGGAACATAGCCTTTGCTTACCTCTAAACGTAGATCTCGTGTTGGAGATCACTCTTCCGGCATCGGAATGGGAGGATCAAACCTTGGCACCACTTAAATCCATTTTTTCTTCCTCTTCCTTCCCCTTTCTTCTTCTTCGTTCTCTTTTCTCCCTTCTTTTCTCTCTCTTCTTAAATCTTCTCACCAACTTTTCAATGTAATAAATGAGATATTGAAAAACACAAAAAATGCTATTTATACTTTCTTAAAACCATTAGTAGCACATGGGTGGGTCACTCAGGTGGGCGGATGCGCCCACCTGTGACCGCCCACCTGAGGGTCGAAAATTGGCCAACAAGTGAGATTTTGGTAGAATTCGACTCTCGGCATGAATCTCACTCTCGGCACAAGGTATATTATACGTATGTGCTTTAGGATACGGTTACATACCAGCTTTATCCGTATATGGCCTTGTGATATGTGCATGTACACAGATTGGTTACACCCGTCTCCTCTGGCACTGACTCGAACTTGTCTGGCCAACCGGTGTTCAAAGTCACCCTTGCCATCATGGTCCATAAGGAACCCACCTTAACCCTCTCCGGTTCGGGTCCTGCATGGTTAAACCAGGTCAACCGTGTAATTAGACCGGGTTTAAAAAGTAGGGTATCACACTTTCTCTCTCTAAACGTAGAGGAGAAAGGGGGAGAGTGGAGTATTAAAAAGGCATATAATTATAACCCCTAAACCCACTCATCCTCTCACCCTTAAAAATGGAAGATAAATCAAATAATAATAATAAACTCTATAATTCTCACTCTCTCCATCTCTAAACGTGGAGGAGAAAGGGGGAGAGTGGAGTATTAAAAAGGCATATAATTATAATTATTATTAAGTATTAAAAAGGCATATAATTATAAACCCTAAACCCACTCATCCTCTCACCCCTCAAAATGGAAGATAAAACAAATAATAATCATAAACTATATAATTCTTACTCTCTCTCTCTCTAAACGTTGAGGAGAAAGGGGGAGAGTGGAGAGAAAAATAGAGAGAATTATGGAGGATGGGGATGGAATGAACAATTATGGAGAGAGATATACTAAAAAAAAAATTAATAATAATAAACTCTCCATAATTCTCTATTTCTCTCTCTCTCTAAACAATTAATTATAATTATTAATTAATTAAATACTAAAAAGGATTAAAAAAAAGGCATATAATATTCCTCCTTAAATCTCTCTCTCTCTCTCTCTCATCCTCTTTGAAAAAAAAAACGTGGAGCACAATGGAGGGAGATTCTCCATAGAGAGAATTATAAATAATTATGAAAATATTAAAAAGATAAATATAGAGAGGGATATACCATTAAAAAAAAATCGCTCCTAAAATCTCTCATTCCATCCCTTACAAAATCTAAACATGGAGGAAAGGGGTATTTTCTCTCTATAATTCTCTTTCTCTCACTCACTCTCTCTAAACATGGAGGAGAAATGGGTGTCATTAATTATAATTATTGCATATTAAAGGGATAAAAAAAAATAGGCATAAAATTATGGAGAGATTTATTGCATAAATATGGTATCTTTCAATGATTTTTCATCGACTTTAAAGATTTTTACTGCATGGAATTCTTCCTTATATATACCACAGAGAAGACAAAAAAATCAACTACAATATCTTAGGATTTTTCAAGTTTTTGTCTCTTACAACAGTAGCTCAGAATATTTGCACTCAATCTTTCTCTTATCCTATTTATTAGTAAAGAAACGCTTCCCTCTCCTTCATTAGGAAATAGAATCTCTCTCCCCCATGTATTTATTAATTTTTTGATACGTTTCTTATTTTATTTATTAGTAAATAAAATCTTCCCTCTTCTCACCCCTTTATTATAAAGCAAAATCAGAAATCTTTTTTTCTCTCTCACACATGTTCCTATCTCTAACCATCAGAAAGCAAAATCAGAAATTTTTTTTTATCTCTCACACATGTTCCTATCTACCCAACATCCGTGCTCTCTCTCTCTCTCATACATGTTCCCAATCTTTCTCTTATCCTATTTATTGGTAAAGAAACTCTTCCCTCTTCTCTCTCCTTCATTAGGAAATAGAATCTCTCAGCCCCCCTAAAGTATTTATTATGTCTCTTATCTTATTTATTAGTAAATAAAATCTTTCCTCTTCTCTCCCCTTTATTAGGTAGCAAAATCAGAGAGTTGTGTCTCCTCTTTGGTCTTCTCTCCCAAAGCCCACAATCTGCTCTAAAAGAGCTCCAAGAGCTCCCTTTCCCTGTTATTTCTTTGGCTCCAAGTAAGCTATTGTAAGGTTTCTTATACAGTTTTTTAGCCTTTTCTTTTCCTATCCAATGATTTAATTTAAGGTATTCATCTTTGCTCCTTGATCCTATAATGCACTTCTTATTTTCTAAAATTTGTTTGTTTGTTTGTTTGTTTTTTTTTTTAATCCATACTTTTTAAATGTTCGATTTTCTTTGTTCATTTATGGGTTTATCGTATCTAATGTTGGGTTAACCCTCTAACTTGTCTCAAGTATGAAAGACCTCAGGGCTTCATAATCCTCGATCGGTTGAAGAAGTCTTTAAGGATTTCAGATGAAGGCACGTTGGGTCAATCAAGGCTCTCACCACTGGTTGGGTTTTGTTTCGATGCTTCTCTCATTCTTATTTTGAGGTTTTTTTGCTTCGTAGGTTTTGATGTTTATGTTGTTGTTTTTCTTTTGCAGATGTTGAGAAATTCTTTCAATAATGTGATCCTCATGAGTTCTGTTTCTTATATGGGATTGGCGGGGTTTTGGTTTTAAAAAAGTAATAGTGACTACGGTATTAATTTAGTTTATGGATGCTGTTAAATTATATATTTTGAGTATTTGAGGGTTGCAATTACTGAGGTTTCACTTTAGAGTTGGTAAGATCTCAGATTCAAAGATATCTCCAATTCTATCCCTTATTTTATTTTCATTCAATCCGACCAACTCTTGCTTCTCTTTGAATCCTAAGTTCCCAACAGCCACCGCTTAATTGGAGATTCAATTGAGCACATAGGATTTACATTAGATGCTCTAATAATTTCTAATGGACAAACTTTTTCTACTGGATGCATGTGATTGCCTCTAGATCTGTCTGAAAAAAGAAATGGCTAAAAAGGGATTCCTTCAACATTGGATATCTGTAACAAAGTGACCCCAAATTGCCAAGTAAAAGAATCTATGAAAGAATAGTTGAGACTATCAAGCAAACCATTAATAGCAAGAATTAAAATGTTTTACAAGTCTTTCAATCATGTTCAATTGATTTTCTATTTTTGTGATATGCTCTCTTACATGAAAGCATTACATTGTTGTTTTTATGAACCTTATAAGAAAATCATTTTTGATTACACAATGATGAAATTGGTTATTGTGATTGCATTATCGTTAACAAGCTTCTGAACTCCAGATTTCTTTGGTTGTAACCAAGGCTATATAAAGAGCTTAAAAAGAAAGTGCGTCAATGTCGTTCCCTCTTCAGAGACTCCAAGATTGTTTTTATCCACATTCAAGGTTCCTAAACTAAAGAACCCATCCTCGATAGCTTGTAACTAAATCTCTTAGAGAGAGAGAGAGACAGAGAGACATTTTACTAAAGAGAGGCCTCTCTCTTACCATTGATTGTCTAAAAATATGTTTTAATTGTCTATCATTATTTAAAATTTAATAGTCATCTTAAATTATTAATTGCTTCAATGGATATCATATATGATAGAAATACATCTTTCTCTCTCAGCTACGTGCATTTGCACGTGTCATTTTACTAGTATATATATATAGAGGTAGAATTCGGTTTCATGTTCGATTTTAATTAGGTTCTATTATATATTCACTCCCCAATAAACATTATTCGCAAGGATCATGATCCACAAAAAAAATTTCAAACATTAGAAAAAAAAAGAAGTTTATCATCCACATTTAATGAAATATAAAAAAGAATATAATTTTATCGGTTCCTCATTCAATTTGGAAATAGCTAATTTGATTAAGTTTTAGTAATAAAATCGAAACCAAATCGAACCAAGAAAAGATTTCAACTTTTGAAACCAAAATCTAATCAATTTACTTTGATTCTGTTTTATCCGATTTTAAACTGCCAATTTGAGTTTTCAATTTTCATTTTCGGTTATAAATTGACACCCTTACAAAAAATTAGATCTGTTTGAAATCGTAACGGTTATTTTATCTATTTTATTATTTGAATTTGGTCTATAAATAGAGGACTAGAAAGGGTTTCAAAAAAGATATTTGGGCAATATAATGTGGAAACTTTGCTAGTCTAATACTTTAAAATTCTATTGCTTATGCGCTTCAACTTGAAGATCTGATGAGCTATTGAGCAAAGGGTTGTAAGCTTAAACTTGCAAATCACTTCAGCCATTGAGCATGAGCTACTGAACAAAGGGGATCATCGTATCAGTTATAACTTACGTATCTACCTATGAAAGAGGTCACTTGTGATTTGGTTTTTGAGCCATTGTGCATTACTTTCATAGTGATTATGTGGAGAAGGATATTAAGGCCCTGAACTTGTGTGAGGTATTTCTCTTATCTTGCAAGGAATTCATCTTAAGGAGATGTGTGTGTGTTGTTTCTCATATCTTGCAAGGAGAGTGTGTGTGGGTGTTTCTTCTATCCATACAAAGGAGATTGTGATAGTAGAATTTTAAGCTGGTGAAAAGCATCGGAGTGGAAGTAAGACGGTATTTGGGCTGTTTTGAACTACTATAAATCTTGTGTGTGCATTCTCTTTTTCTCTATTCCCCAATTTCCTTCAATCTATTTTATCATGTTTTGTTAACTAATATTTGATTGAAATTATGAGAAAGCAATTGCAAAGATTGTGCACAAGATTTTTGTATTTTTATAATTTTGTGATACCTAATTCACCCTCCTCTTGGGTTGCATAAACGTTCATACAGGGTTAAGGTATCGATATCAATGGTCATATCAGCCAGCACTAATGATATGGATTGGTCTGGCCTGATCCATATCGATATATATCACTGGTATTGGATCTGAATGGAATGAAAATAATGATAATAAAAATTCCCTTTTGGCTGATACTCCTAATCCATATTAGTATCGAATATTGGCAATGTCGATATGTAAATTGGGTTGTCTTTTGTTTCTCCAGTCTCTCCCAGAGCTAGAGACATCGATAGTATTTTCTGTATGTTAACTTGAACTTAGAACCCCCTTTACAAATCCCTTTTTACTCCCTGCCATCAATGGAGTTACCTAGCATAATGGGAGAATACCACTAGCAACCACCTTATGTTGATGTGGCAGACCCCATTAGCCAATATTCTTGTCTAGGCGCTCATATGTTTTTACTAGGACTAGATCTTAGGATTGGAAACATTTGAATTTTTTTTTTTAATTACATGAAACATTTGATTAAAAAAAAAAAAAGCTTGATGAGGATGTCATGTTTCATGTTTCTTGCGAAGGTGTGTAGTAAAATACTAAAATGGATTCCATTACAGTCAAGTTGTGGAAGAGGGGAGGATGGTAGTTAATGAGGGTAAATACGTCCCTATCCTTAGCCCGGCCAAGCACGTTTGAACACCTCATGCCGAGCTGTCACCTCGGCCCCTCCACAGGCCGACCTATTGCCTCGCCCACACCTCATGCCAAGCTGTCACCTCAGCCCCTCCACAGGTTGACCTATTGCCTTGCCCTCACCTCATGCCGAGTTGTCACCTCGGCCCCTCCATGGGCCGACTTGCTGCCTTGCCCGTACCTTATGCCAAGCTGTCACCTCAGCCCCTCCACAGGCCGACCTGCTGCCTTGCCCTCACCTCATGCTGAGCTTTCAATTCAGCCCCTCCAAGGGTCGAATTGCTGCCTCGCCCTCACCTCATGTCGAGCTTTCACCTCGGCCCCTCCAGGGGCCAACCTACTGCCTCGCCCTCACCTCATGTTGAGCTATCACCTTGGCTCAGCATGATCAGACAGGGCTCCAAAAAACGTGCTCTCATACACTCCTACATTCAAGGAACGTAATACCTGATCATAAGGGTAGGACTCTATCCACTACACGTCATCAGAGACATTCACCCCTCCTATGACTTGCACTTCCAAGATAAGAGGAGAATAATCCCAAAGTATGCCCTAGGATTTGGAATATTCCTAGCATCCGAGAGCCATTCCTCTCAAGGACTCTACATCTAACAGGACTCTCCATGAACGTCTCCTTTCCTCCCTCCATGAGCAGCCTATAAATACCAAGGTAAGCTCCCCCACAAGGGGATCGATGACTTCTTTTGACTGAAAAATCTCTTGAGTATCTATTGTGGAAAGATCTGACTTAGGTATCAGAGAGTCACCCGTCAGGTCAGCCCAGCTCTCCCCTGTCTTCTCTTCTGTGTGGATCTGTTGGAGCATCAGGAGCTACAAGGAAGATCAGCTGGTCAATTTTTACCACATCAGATAGGCATTGTCTGTGAAAAACTGCTATAAAAAGCTATCTTGAACCAATGCAACTAAGAAGTGAGAAGGTCGTTTCCTCCACTACAACGTGAGTAAGGTCCTCTCGCGATTTACCACTTGAACTTCCTCACCCACCTCTAATGGTAGATCAGGCGAATGTCCCCGTGGAGGACCCTCCATAAAGACCCCCACAAGCCCATCCTAACATAGGTGTCACCCCAGGAAAGGGAGGTCAGCGTGAGCAAAACCCTCAGTAGTCTCGACAAGGCCCGTCATCCCAAGTGACTCACCCAAATATGGAAGAACATATGCAGAGCTTGTAGCTGCAGGTGTTGGAAACTAACACTCTAGTTCAGGACTTCATACGCCAGTTTGGCTCGGCACTTCCTGCGCCCCGCACTGGCTCAGCTCAGTTGCCTAGGCTAGCTTCGGACAGGCGACCCCGAGACGAATCACCTGACAATAGTGTCACCCCTCAATCAACAACCAGGAGGGGATCTATCAGTACGTCACGTACAGTTCTCTCGGTGCCACTGTAATCTCCACCGAGAGATGCCAACAAGGGCCTATTTCTGCCCAAAATGGGAGGGCTCGTCGTTCCACACATAATCGGAGTCCTGAGACACGTGATGCCCATAGATCCCCACCCAGGGCAGGGGATGCCAACACTCGCCACAAAGGCCGGCTAGAGGCGCATGTTCGCACGAAGAGGGGCACGAGAACTCTTCACAGTGGTAGCTCGGGATGCACCACCCCATGGAGGCCATCAAGGTTCGCCCCTAGGCCGGCCAAAGGTGTATGCCAGTAAGGTCAGGATCAAGTTGACATGTGCCAAGACTAAGGAAGAAGCCCTAGAAGATCTGAATGGGAACATTGCTCCCCAGATCGTCCAGCCAAGGAAAGAAGGGATGACCTAGAGAACCATATCCAGCATCTCACTGAGAGGGTAGAAGGAATGTAGAGGCAAAGGCACCTGACTGACATAACAGTGACCCCGCTATAATGCACTATCCGATGAGTTGATAGATGCTGAGCTATCCCTAAATTTAAAATCTTCAATGCATATGATGGCACCACAGACCCCTACGATCATCTCCTGTACTACAGTTTAGCCATGATAGTCCATGGGAGGTTAGACGTAATTCTCTATCGAGCTTTTGTAGCCTCATTAAAAGGGGTCGCACTGGTGTGGATGTTGAACTTGAGGCCCCGATCCATCCATAGCTATGAAGAACTGATGAGAGCATTCCTCACATGTTTCCAAGCTAGTACGAAGCAGAAGCAAACTATGCAAAACACGATAAACATGAGGCAGGGAGCCAGGGAGACTATAGGGGAGTTCCTTGCCCGATTCACCAAGGTGACGCTAGAGGTAAAAAACCTATCAGAAGGAGTGGCATAGAGCATATTATGCAATGGAGTAATGCACCCTAATCTGGTCCAAGCTCTTACCCTCGACTTGTAAGAGACAATGCTTGAGTTGTTAAGAAGGTGCAATCAATATGGCAATATGGAAGAAGTCTTAGCCGCCAGGGGGATAGCTGACAGGGGTGAGCAATCAGAGGAGGAGAAAAGGAGGCCCCCGAGGCCTAGGGACGACTCTCTCAAGCCGAAGAAGAACATAATAGACTAGCCGCTTGATACAATTGAACCCGAGTGATATGAGCTTGATCGCTCACGAACAAACTTACTTCTGGAGATCCAATACTAGAAGTATTTTTGCTAGCCCAGGCCAATGACGACTAAACCAGATGAGAGGAACCCCAATTGGTACTGCTGATACTATCAAGACCATGGGCATGACACTGAAGATTGTAAGTCTTTGAAAAGGAAAATTGATGAGTTCATCAAGCAAGGGTACCTTAACAAGTATTTGAAGCAGAAGTATGGTGGGAACTGACCCAAGCCAAGAAGAGATGAGGTCGAGCCGGGCCGAGATAGGACCGAGTAGCCCAAGGAACCAACCATGGACTGAGCTGACGCATACGATAACCAACTTATGGGTCCAACCATCCTGACAATCATGGGCGGACCCACTACGGAATCAGTCAGAAAGGCTAAAGCTCACACATGGTTCGTATGCATCACGAAACGGCCTATCAAGATCCTCAAGTTGGATCCACCCATTACATTCTCTGACAAAGACATGGAAGAGATGATTTGGCCTCACAACGAAGCCATCGTAATTTAATTAGTGGTGGCCAACCACCCCTTCCACAAGGTCCTAGTGGAAACAGAGGCATCCGTCGACCTCATGTCCTACGAAGCTTTTATGAAACTGGGGCTTGGCACCGAAGCTTTAAAGTCGGCCCTAGGGCCCTCGTATGGATTTTTGGGCACACCAACTGAGCTAGAAGGAATAGTTGACCTGCTAGTAACCATCGATCAGGGAGCTCAAATGGCCACTACCATAGTCTCTTTCATAGTCGCCAAGATAGCTTCACCCTGGTCTCAATGGTCTTGGAGCGGTTGTGTCCACCAAGCATATGAAGGTCAAGTTTCCCACCAGCAACGGAATCGGAGAATGCAAGTCCAGCCTAAAGGAATCTCAGGGGTGCTATACCAACTTCATAAAGTCTATCAAGAAACCATGCTCTGGCCTAGCATGTATGGTAGAAATCATCGATTGCTACGACGAAAGCCTCCTGAACCGAGCCAAGCTAGTGGAATAGCTACTCACTGTCCCAATTACTGAGGCCGAGCCATCAAAGACTGTTCAGATCAGAGCATTGCTGAGCTCCCAACGTCGCGATGAAATTCTGAATTTCCTCAGTAAAACTTTGATATCTTTGCATGGAAGGCTTCTGATATGCTAGGCATCCTAAGGGTCGTAGCTGAGCACAGTATAGATGTTAACCCTAGCTTCAAGCCTATCCAGTAGAAGCGTAAGAACTTTACGACTGAGCAAAACACCATCATCAACGAGGAGGTTGACAAACTCCTAACTGTAGGGTTTGTGAGGGAAGTAAAATACCCAACCTGGCTAGCCAATGTAATCATGGTCTCGAAGTCTAATGGGAGGTGGAGGATTTGCATAGACTACACCGACCTAAACAAAGCCTAGGTCAAGGACTGCTATCCCTTGCCCAAGATCGATTCCCTTATAGACTCAACTACAGGCCATGAGATGCTGACCTTCATGGATGCATACTCTGGTTATAACCAGATAAAGATGAAGGTGGAAGATGAGGAGAAGACAGCATTCCTCACCACTCAGGGCAACTACTGTTACATTGCAATGCCCTTTGGCCTCAAGAATACAGGAGCCACGTACCAGATGATGGTGAATACAATGTTCTTAAGTCAGATCGGAAGAAACATGGAAGTCTACGTCGATAACATGCTAGTTAAGAGTGCAAAAGGCGCTAATCATGTGCTAGATCTGAAGGAAGCCTTTGATGTCCTGCGAAAAAATCAGATGTGGCTGAATCCTACCAAGTGTGTATTTGGAGTGACCTCTGGAAAATTCCTAGACTTCCTAGTATCATAAAAGGGAATAGAGGCAAATCCCTCCAAAATTGAAGCCATTCAAGAAATGCGTTCGCCAAGAAACATCCGCGAAGTTCAAAAGCTGACAGGGTGCCTGGCTGCACTAAACAGGTTCCTGTCCTGGGCCAAAGACAAGTGTCTTCCCTTCTTTAAGCTGCTGAAAGGAGGAAAAGGACACCAACAATTTGCTGGATGGATGAATGCGAAGTAGATTTTGAAGAAGTCAAAGCCTACCTGACCAAGCCTCCTCTACTGAGCCGGCCAGAGCCAGAAGAGACGCTACAACTTTATCTTGCTACATCCTTGGTAGTTGTTAGCGCAATTCTCATAAGAGAAGAGGGAAAGACCCAGAAGCCTATCCACTATGTGAGTCATGTGCTCCTTGACGTAGAAACATGGTACCCAGGAATTGAGAAGTTTGCATTAGCATTGGTCATGGCAGCCAGGAAGTTGAGGCTTTACTTCCAAGCACACACCATAGCTGTACTGACAGATCAGCCACTAAGGAAGTCACTTCACAGCCCTAGCATAGTAGGACGGAAGGTGAGCTGCGCTATCGAGTTAAGTGAGCATAACATTGAGTTCCGACCAAGGAGTGCAGTCAAGGGCCGGGCATTGGAAGATTTCTTGGTAGAATGCATATAAACAGAGGAAGAGTCAGGGGAAGAGGCCGAGCTGAACAGAAAGTGGAAGCTCTTTATTGATGGATCCAACATCGCAACAAGGAGTGGCATAGGACTTGTACTGTAGAGTCCAAAGGATTTTGCGATACAGTATGCCCTCAGATTTGTATTCCCCGCAACAAACAATGAAGCAGAGTATAAGGCCCTGATAGCGAGAATCAAGTTGGCGAAGGCGGTAAAGGCAAATGACCTGATTACACATAGTGACTCCCAACTGATTGTGAGGCCAAAGAAGAAAGAATAGTAAAATACCTAAAGGAAGCTCATCGCCTGATTACCAGCTTTAGTACATTCAAAATGGTATGAGTTCCATGAAAAGAAAATGCAGTGGTAGATACCCTCTCCAAACTGGCTACAACGAAACTCAATGACTACGCAAGCTCGGTATACTTTGAAGTGTTGGAAAAATCAACTTATGAACAAGAAATGATATGCTACAATGACTTACAATCGGTCTAGCCGAGCTGGATGGACCCCATCATAGTCTACTTGAGAGATGGGCAGCTCCTAGGAGATCAAACAGAAGCAAGAGCAATCAACAGAAAAGCAGCCAACTATACCCTTCAAGGAGGAGTGTTATACAAGAGGGCAATCTCCTGGCCCCCGCTGAAATGCCTCACTCTAAACCAAGCAGAAGAGGCACTATGAGAGGTCCATGAGTGAATCTGTGGAAGCCATATGGGTAAAAGAGCACTAGCCTACAAGGAATTGCGCCAAGGATTCTATTGGTCGAAGATGTAGCAGGATGCAATAAAGTTTGTTCGGCGATGCTTCAAGTGCCAAGTGCACGTCTCGATACCACATGTACCGACCACAGAACTCAGCTTTATAATCTTCTCGATTCCATTCGCAATGTGGGGAATGGACATCCTGGGATAGTTCAAAAAGGGTAGGGGAGGTGTCAGTTTCTAATCGTTGCCATTGACTACTTCACCAAGTGGGTGGAAGCGCATCCCCTAGCAAGGATTACCGAGCCGACGGTGGAAAAGTTCGTAAGAGATGATGTCATTTGCCGCTATGGTGTCCCAAAAGTACTGGTGACAGATAATGGGTGACAATTCAACAATCAAAAATTCAGGCTCTTCTGCAGCAACTTTAACAATAATTTCCAAAACACTGCAGTTGCACACCCACAAACAAATGGCCAAGCAGAAAAGGCCAACCACACATTTCTAGATGGAATTAAGAAGAGGTTGCACTGGGAGAAGATGAACTAGGCCGACCAACTACTCAGTGTACTTTGGGCATATCGTACCTCAGCTTGGACCCCTACAAAGGAAACACCATTCCGACTGGCATACGAGATTGGAGCTTTAACCCTAGTAGAGGTGACACACGCTTCATTCTTATTGACAGTGTTTGATGCATCACAAAACGAGGCAAGGCTCTAAGCAAGCATTGACTTCATAGACGAAATTCAAAAAGAAGCTCTAGTGCGAAATAAAGCCTACAAGCAAAAAGTCCGACAGTATCACAATCGAAAGGTTCAGCCATGAGGATTTATAGTAGGCGACCTAGTCCTTAGAAAAGCAGATGCAGCAGACCTGAGAAGTGAAGGTAAGTTAAACGTGAACTGGGAAGGCCCTTACATAGTCTCCAAAGTGGTTCGCCCTGGTACTTACCACTTGCAGACTCTGGGGGGTACAACTATACCAAGAGCATGGAATGTTCAAAATCTCAAAAAAATTTACCAGTAGATCACATTGAAGTCTCGCACGACCGGGTGTTAGTCTTATAGATTTTATATTCTCAGCACCTTAGCTTTTGTATTTCAATTATTCAATTTCAATCATGGAGTGGATTGGACTCTATTTCTAAGCAATGTATTTGTTACAAGTGCATGCTACATATCAATAAGCGAAGAAGCTTCTCTATTAAATATCCCCTCATTAAGACTGAGCCACAGCTCGGTACCTCTCAAGACCAAGCTCCAGCTTGGCAACATCGAAGACTGAGCCCCAGCTCGGTACTTTCAAAACCAAACGTTTGGTTAACATCTAAGGCATCAAGACCGGGCTCCAGCTCGGTACTTATTAAGATCAAGCTCTGGCTCGACACTCATTAAGACCGAGCTCTAGCTCGGCACCTCTCAAGACCGAGCTTCACCTTGGCAACATCTAAGACCTAGCCCCAGCTCGGCACTACCAAGACCAAACTCAGGTTTGGCACCTCAAGACCTTAACATCTAAGGCATCAAGATCGAGCTTCAGCTCGACACTCATTAAGACCGAGCCCAGCTCGGCACCTATCAAGACTGAGTTTCAGCTCGACATCACTATGGTCCAAGTCTAGGCATAACACTTCAGAAGATCGTAAGATGTATAAGATAAATCCGAGCTCAACCAGATATTGGAACTACCCTTACATGGAAACAAAAGAGGTACAATGACTGAAAAAGGGAAAACACTTTTCATTAATAAGAGAGATAAACCCTCAAAATTATATTACTCCTGAAGGAGACATTTACATCAAAAGAAAAAGGAACAAGAAAGAAAAGGGGAAGAAAAATAGCATCAAATTACAGGGCTTGGGGGGCTAGTCTAGGGGGCTGGTTGGGCCATGAGCTTAGTTCCTCACTTGGTTGTCCTTGGGGTCGGCTTGGTTGACCTCTTCACCAACGTCGGCCTAGTCGCCGAGCTGCACTAAAGGAGCAGGGGCTAGAGCACGCTACTCATAACCCGACATATCATAGTTTGGCATTTTGCCCAGGATGAACTGAATAGCTAGCATTGAAGGACGAGAATGTCTGAGCCAGCATTGAAGGAGGCAACGTTGATATTGACCAACCATTGCTAACCTGCCATAGAGTTCAGCCACCTCTTAGCCATGATCTCATCACCTGCCGCTGGTTTTTCGCTCAGCTCTATAATTCGAGCTGCCTGCTCTGCCTCTTTCTTCCTACTAGCGTCTTGGGTCTCGGCCAGCTTACTCTGGAGCACGTCCTTCCCCTTCACCAGGTCGTTGTTGACCACTAGTAGCTTGGTGACCTCGCGGGCCAACTCGTTAGCCCTCTCTTCAGCCTCTCTTACCCGTTGCTTCTCAGAATGGGCCTTCTTCTTTTCATTCTCCGCCTGTCCCATAGCTATCTGTAAATCCTTACGGACGCGCTTCAACTCATTCTTAGCACTTTCACGTTCTACAACCATGTTCTCAAACCGTTGAGTAGCCTCAACCTCAAAAGTAAAGCTTTGTAAGGACCCAATGAAACGATCAGTACTCAAGATATAAAAAAAAAGAAGAGAGAGGCTAAAGGAACTCACATCGCCCATTGGAACATATATCTGATCTACGAACTCAATGTTAGATAGCTTCTTCACGTGGGCGATGTCCTTTTTAGGACAGCTCTAACGGCACCAGACCAGAGCAGCGTTGGGGTCCAGTACAATGTCGTTCTCCATCAGGTCCTCCCACGGGGCCAAGGGTTGCTTCCCTGTCCGAGCCACCTTGGGAGGGTTATCGTGCTGCACCCCATTGATAGGTGAGCGCCTCCTCTTTTGGCCCTCCTGGCCCGGTCTAGTGTATCGGTCTGCCCCGGGCCCTTATCCCCTAAAGGACACGCTAGCTCCTTATCCTTGGTCGGGCTTGGGATGCCGTACCGAGCTATGTGCTGGACTGAAGGGGATACCACCTTGCTGACCTGGCCCTCTATCATAATTAACGAGGCCTTGTGACCCGTGCCAAGAGGTGGAATGCTGTTCACACCAGAGCCTAGGCTGGGCACGCCCTTGCCCTTGTCCACGTTTTTCTTGGCGGCTTGCTTGACCGCCTCCTTCTTCCTCGCCTCTGTAGCCGCCACGGCCAGAGCCTTGTTGTCCACCCTCACGTTCACCACTGCAAAACAAAGACGAGCCGTTTGAGCTAGTATGAACATCGAGCTAACCAGAAGAGAGAACCAGACTCGATTAGACCCTCACCGGGGACTTCACTCAGCTCCCACTCCCAGAGGAAGCCCTCATCTTGCAGCGTCTGAACGTCCACGACCTCCCCATCTAAACACATTTTGTAGGTTTGGAGATCGATCGTAGACAATTTTGGAGCTCGGTTCAGCACCGACAGAGTGGGCCCAGCTACTCTTAAAGGGGTTCCCCTCCATTGTCACATAAAAATACCTCTCCTTCCATTTCTTCACTGAGGAGGGCATATTGATGAACATCTTCAAGTCATTGTAGGCACCATCCCTGTCCCTCTTGGTGAAGTAGTACCACCCTAAGGTGTGCCTCCTCACCAGGAACATTTTGCGGAATAGCTCTAACGTCGTAATTCGGCCCAGCTTTGAGATGAACACCTCAAAGCCGAGAATAGTGTGCCAGGAGTTGGGGGGTGAGTTGGCTCGGGGCGAGACACCAGTACTCTAGAGCCGAGCTAACCAGCTCAGGCATTAGAATCCTAAGTCCGCTTTGAAAGGCGACGTCATAAAGGGCCACCTCATCCCCAGAAGCATCTACACGCTCATCTTCATCCGGGACGCGCATCACCATACCATACCTACCCTGGATTAAGTCTAGGACTTTGGGCGTAAGTATGCTTCGAGTATTGACAACAGTTGTCTTCTCACTAGAGGATGAAGCAGAGCCTTCCCCCTCAGACTCTGTTAGGCCTGCCTCAAGTACTTCAGAGCCTGATGGCCCTACCACTGAAATGCTCGTCGTCGTGGCACTAGGGTGCTGAGCTAGGGTAACCAAGCCAAGATCACCCCTGGTCGAGCCAGTTGCAGACGAGACCACCTCGATAGACTCAGTGCTCGAGCTACTGCTCTAGCCTGAACTGCCATCAGAGCCTAGATGCTTGAAGTGTCGTCACAGGAGGACGAAGGATCAAAAATAGGACACTCTGGGTGGGTTTCCCCAGGCCTCACGGCCATCAAGGGGGTTTGGTTGGGAGAGTTAGGGTCACACACAGAAGCCATATCGGGATCACTAGGACTGATGCTAGGAAACACGGAGGGCTGAGCTGAAGAAGAATGACGAGTCACAACCATAGTACGATCTTACTTATTGGTTGGAGGACGAGTTGGTTGGAGAAACTGGTTGGTTGAAGTTAAGACGTCAGGCTACACTGAGACTATTGAGGATGACCCACCGAGGCTCAGAGCGAGGTGAACTGACTTTATCACTCGACCAAATACGAAGTCTTCTGGGAAGAAATGCGTCCTATTTATAGGTGAAGTCAGTGGAAAATGGATGGCTAGATCTAGTCGAGATCAACGGTCTCCCAAAGCAGTTTCTTTGCCTGTCCAAGGTGAAATTACAGCACAGTGACACGCGACAGAAGCAATGCGTTTCATGCTAAACTAAGGGTGCACGTGCACAAAAGTCAACTGAAATTATATGCTCTAGCTATTCGATCTGAACTGCTAGAGCAGGGGCTGGTGATGAGGGTAAATATGTCCCTATCCTTAGCCCGGCCAAGCACGTTTGAGCACCTCATGCTGAGCTATCACCTCAGCCCCTCCACGGGTCAACCTGCTGCCTCGCTCGCACCTCATATCGAGCTGTCACCTCAGCCCCTCCATGGGGCCGACCTGCTGCCTCACCCTCACCTTATGCCGAGCTTTCACCTCGGCCCCTCCATGTGTCGACCTGCTGCCTTACCCTCACCTCATGTCGAGTTGTTACTTCAGCCTCTCTATGGACCGACCTGTTGCCTTACCCTCCACGGGCCGACTTGCTGCCTTGTCCTCATCTCATATCGAGCTATCACCTCGGCCCCTCCATAGGCCGACCTACTACCTCGCCCTCACCTCATACCTAGCTATCACCTCGGCCCCTCCATAATCAGGCAGGGCTCCCAGAAATGTGCTCTCATGCACTCCTACATTCAAGGAACGTAATCCCTAATCACAAGGGTATGAATTTATCCACTACATGTCATCAGAGGCATCTACTCTTCTCACGACTTGCACTTTCGAGATAAGAGGGGAATAATTCTGAAGTATGCCCTAGGATTTGGAATATTCCTAGTATTAGAGAACCATTCCTCTCAAGGACTCTACGTCTAACAGGACTCTCCACGAATGTCTCCTTTCCTCCCTCTATGAGCAGCCTATAAATACCAAGGTAAGCTCCCCCACAAGGGGATCGATGACTTCTTTTGACTGAAAACTCTCTTGAGTATCTGCTGTAGAAAGATCTGACTTAGGCATCACAGAGTCACCCGTTGAGTCAGCCCAACTCTCCCCTGTCTCCTCTTCTGTGCAGATCTACTGGAGCATCAGGAGCTGCAAGGAAAATCAGCTGGTCAATTTTTACCACATCAGTAGTAAACATGGGTGGAGTGTAGCATGCCCTATGTAAACCAAAATCATTGGGAGGGCTTGGGTTTAGGCTCTTATCTATACGTAATAATGCTCTACTTCTTAAGCCTGCTTGGCATATTCTGACTCAACTTGGGTTTGTTTCACATGGCTTTATTATTTGGAATAGTCTTACTAAGGTGTTACCATTGTTAAAACAAATGATTTGTTAGAGAGTTGGTAATGGCCGAAGCTTTGCCATATGGCAGGATCCTTGGATTCCTTCGTTACATAGCTGCCTCATTCTCAATCAATCCTTTATAGAAAATCCTCCCTTGCTTCTCCTACCTCCTCTCTCCTCCCTCAGCTAAATATTCCCTTAGATTCCCTTGTCAAGACCCTGGAAACCAAAAAATTCTTAAAACCCTTACGAAGCCCAAAAATTCCTTCCTTAACCCGCAGATTCCTTAGAATCCCTAAGATTCCCTTGTATTGATTTTTGCGCCCAAAAATCCAAAAAAAAAACCCCTAATCATTAGGAAGCCTTTACATACTATTAAAAAGTCCTAAAAGATTCTATATTTCCCAGATTCTCTAAGATTCTTGCAAGTTCCCAGAACTCTACCAAATTCCCAAAAAGTACATAGAAATTCCATAAAATGCTCTACAAAAAACTATGAAAGGTCATAAGAAGGACAAAATCTCCAAAGAAAGTAGACAGTCAAGTCCACCTCCAGTGAGTCCGCAGACACTCAACAAAGCCCATGTCTTCAACAACAGGGGCTCACCCCTCTTGACCCGAAATAGGAGTCGAGCACAGATATAATCTCTTAACTCAGTAGGCAAAATGTAAAATTTTTACTCATATGTGGTAGTGTACATAATAGTGTAGTAATAACTTAGCTATGCATATAGTATAAGATTAATTAGGGGAGAATGTTTGCTCTTAAAGATCTAGTAGGAAGACCGGTTGAATAGGGTGGAGTGGATGCCTAACACCTCCCAACTCTACAACCCGACACTTACCATCATCTCTGGACCCAACCAATTTTTAGGCCCTTTCCTATGGATCTGGCCCACCCATCTGGTCCTAGGCCCTAACCCTAGGTGGTGATTCCAAATCTTATGTTTTCTGATCCCCGATATTGGACTATCATTAATATTCCTTCTAGAAAATACCCTAAGGGAAGAGAGCCCCAACAAAATAGCCCACCCACATATTTTTGAGCAGGGATGTGGTGATGAGGGGCCGCAGATGTCCGAAAGAGGGCCAAATTCTTTCCATTACCCTTACACACCCCTGGCCGCCCAAACCTTCAAATTGTGCAACACCCTCAACATTTCAACTTCAATTTCTAAAAATACCTCCACTCACCTAGAGGTTTTGGGGGTTTTCTAGTTTGGAATTTCAGACTGGCTTCACGGAAACAAGTGAACTTTTTCATAACGTTTTTGATTGAGACGAAATAAAGTATGTTGGAACTATGACTCGATGCTCTACAACCTTTTAGAAGACCTAATCACCAGACCTAGCAATGCAAGAAGATCATAATGCCTCTGAACCTTCTGGCTGCTGCAACTTCTTCATACCAAATCGAAACACAATGAAACTAAATGCATTGGAAAGATTAGATTTTACTCGCAAAGTTACATAGAGGACATTTATGCCAATTCAATTATTGACAATATAATCTTTACCGATTCATCCAAATTACAATTACCAAGACATAATGATATTTAATACCATCAATAACAACATAAAAAATGACCAAAAACAAAGATGATGATGACAATTCCAATCTTAGCTCACGGTGTCGTGTAGGCACAACTATCACAGACACAATCCGTCCCGTACTCCTCGACCTCTGGTATCTACCAATCACTGCCATACTAGCCCATAGAGAAAGAAGTATCACTGCTCACAGGCACCACAGTACGTACATCATCATCTAAAAGAAATATGCATGTAGTACATCATCATCTAAAAGAAATATGCATGTAGTGTGAGCTCCAACTAACTCAGTGAGGGATGAGGTTCATGCAAACAAACGCAAATAATCTATTATGCGAGGATGATGCGATTAATTTTATTTTAACCACCTAATATTTAACTAAGTCGAGTTTATGCTACTACGATGCATTAGGTAGTATTCTTGGTCCCAAAAATTGCACATTGATCACCCAACGATTTAAATCCAAGTAATGACCAGAAGCTTGTCAGTCACAAAATGCGATTTTGGCCACCTGACAAGTCCCAGATAAACAAATCCTTGATAATCCCCTCCTGGCACATCGAAAATAACACATTGGCCATGCCGAGCTAGTTTTCGCCTCCACAATAATCACATCATACCACGGGAGTGGCATTATGAAAAGGTTCAGCAGACCTACTACAATAGGTTATCCAACATCTCACCCTTGTTGGCAAAGGATCATAGGATAAGGTAATTATGCTTAACCACAACATCCTGCATGCCTTTCATATTGATACAATTAGTATGGCTATACAATACCAAAAATCGCACATCGACCACACTGCATGCCATGTCTAAGTATGACTGTGGTGTATACGGTACCGAAAATCACACATCGGTCACACCATATACCCATAGTCATATCTAGATCTAATACACACCCAATGCATAATGCAATTCACACTACTGTAATTCCCCTCGCCACATTCGATCCCACTCATTCATAACAATCCACATACACATTAACAATCGTACACAACATGTTATGAACTGAAACTAAAGCATACATGCTATTTTCAAATTAAACACATGTTTGCACTAGGATACACCATTTCTATACTTTAAAACACTCAAAAAATAAAGTCAAACCACCACTCACCTTGTCAACTAACTCGGTGCGAAAATTCCCAAGTACGGATAACCAAATTAAAACCATGATAGGCCTCTCCAAAATGATTATCTCTGGCCTAAATATAGTGGTATGAAAGTGTTAAAAATGTATACAAGAAAGTCCCTAAGAAGATCCCCAAAACGCCCCAGCTCTGGACTTGAAAGCAGTTCAACAAGGCCACCAGTAGATCTTAACCAATGGGTCATGCATCACCGTTAAATGATCTATCGATTGGTGAATTACCTTGCTGAACACAGTCCTGGTTGGCCCTCCCACCGACAGGTCATACACCACTAGCATGTCACCAGTAGGTGGGTTAGTATGCTCAGAAATCTATTGAAAGCGCACCGACAGGACCAACCAGTAGGTAATTAACAGGTTGCAGTCCAAAGACTGTATTTTGACTAAAACTCAACCATTTACCTAGCAAAGGCCATTTTTGTATATAAAGTTTGTAGGGAATCACTCCACATTCTGTGTGAACCTATCGGATTACATTCCCTATGGTGGAATCAGGAGATTTGAGCCAACTCCGTCGAAACCCTAAAACTGGGTTTTTTCATCCAACTTCCTATGCTGAATGGTTGAGCTTAAAATATTAGGTCGCTGAGTATGCATTGGGGTTCTACAAGCACAAAGGAGTGTGCTCATTAAAACCCTAAGGAACTTTACTAGGTTTAGACCTCAAACCCAAACCCAAACCCCAAAACCAAAACCCAAAAGCCAAAACCCAAAACCTACCATCTAAAAGTGGAAATGAAGTGGGAAGAGAGGGGAGGTGAATCACGTACCTTGGGTACACTACGCAAGAGGTGAAAACCTAAGTTTGGAGCTTCCTTTCCTCTTCTCCTTCTTTCCCCTCTCTCTCTCTCTCTCTCACACACACACACACACACACATTCTTTGTTTTGAGAATAAATGAGCTTTAAAGGTCATGTTCCATTTGTAGACCAAGGCAACTAAGGCATGTTTGCCTAAATGTCCAATCATATTAATGAATGTGTTGGACCATGCGTACCCACCATATTGACCCTTCAAGTAATTAATCAGATGCTAAGAGGGGTGTTCCATGCATGAGAAACATATAGGAAAGTATGGTCGTGATACATCGGGTCCCACAGCCATTAGCTCAAATTGGACAGCGCATACCCATCGGTAGTAGGTGATGAACCGGTGGTCCCACTGTACTCATTTTTGGCTGAAATTCTAAAGTGTCTTTGCTTCCTTGGGAAGGAGGTTTGCTTGGGATTTGTGTAAACTATGTGGGGCATGCCATCATGCATTGAACATTAAGTGAAAGGGCTCAGGCCACTTACTATCAAGACTTGGAAGATTTGAAACTTTTCCTGATGTCCCGACAAGGTCTGCAAAGGCATGTAGGGTCATCCCTCTTCTCCAAATAGTGGACTGTTGCAAGCCAAAAGTCAGTAGAACTGACAATCCTTGGTGCACTATCTATAAGCAAGAGTTCAAATTTGACCGGATTAGATCGTGAGTGTGACATTTTATGAGAAGAAGAAAACAAGAGTAGGCTTACCAGCCATATGATTTGATGCAAATCAATAATCCAACTACTAGGAGAGGACAAGGCAAGAAGCACAGTAGTACCCGTATGAGCTAGTGTGACAATGGATGAAGAAGTGGAGGCCTCAAGTTGTTGAAGACAATTAAGTAACTAACTATAGTTATTTTGAGAAACAAAGCCTAATGAACTAGCTCCAGATGTAGAGACAAAGTTGGTAACATTAGACGACACCATGATAGTACAACCATAAGTTAATATGGAATTGGCCAAGCTGTTGTTCCGACTCAGGTTTGCCATACTTTGCCCAACACTTATCAACTGTATGATTGGACTTTACCTCAATAAGAACACCAGTGTAAAAGCTGATTAGGTTGTTGTCCTCCTTGACCACCAGCACCACGTCCTCTCCCTCCCTTGATCCTCATCCTTGGCAGGAATACCTAAGCCACGTTCATGACCACTACTACCAGTAACAAAAATAGGGCCATTCTTGGTTGAGGAAGAGTCTTTAGATCTAGCAAGGGATGTTGTGTGGAACATGATTCCATGATATTCCACAACCATACAAGCATCAGTTTCACACATCCATTCTTTATATATCTTGTCAACTTGAGAAGGTGGGGATGGAGTCATATAATCTAGTTCGCCTTTGGCATTATCGTATACCTTAGCAGCCTATGTTCAGAATAGATAATTTGACGCACCATTCAATTTGATAGAAGTGATTTGAACATTGACGGAGTCCACAGAACACTTAATATCAGCCATAATAAATAAAGAAGAGTAACTGGCTAAGTAGTTTCAGCCATAATAAGTTCGGGAACGACAATAGAACGGGTACAAATGTGTATGGCAATTAAACGGATTAGACGATAATAATACTTTTAAAAAATCCAGCACAGTAAAACACATACGGCAATGATACGATACGATACATGTTTAATACAATAGCTTTGGAGCAAAAATATGGCCATGTATTAACTATGCAACTGACTTATACACCACCTCATAAACAAAATAATGTTATGTATCATCTCAAATTCTACATGCACTTCCCTATCCTCCTGCAAGAAGAGCAATGTAAGATACTTGTTGGCTGCTGCCATGTTTGTAGGAGGCTGTTTTAAGTCTTTAAGCTTCGACAATTCCTTTTTTTTTTTCTTTCTTTTGGTGTAAGCTTTGACAATTCAGATCAAAATGAAGTGCTTTCTCATCATTTGATTGGCAACGCCATGGAATCATAAGATTATTGGTTAAAGCCATACATTGATTTTCCAAGATTAGTTTAGGATATGAATTTGAGAAAACATCTATCAACATTAAAAGATCAAAATTAACATTAATGATTATTATCTATTCTTCATGGATTCATGGAACCGACCTCATTTAGTTGGGAAAAGACTGAATTATTGTTATTGTTGGTGCTACTATCTATGAAGATCACACATCCATCTAAGGGAGCAAGGGTCTACCATTTCGAGGAATGAAAAGCCTCTTCCCAATTCAAGATTTAAGGCGAAAATGAATTTGAAACCATATTTTTCTAAAATTTCGGAGATCTCCACGTGGTTCTGATCCCAACCTGTTAGGCTGGATTTGAAGAGGTCGATTGGGCCTTTGCCTTGCCGAAACTGGAACTTTGGTCTTGAAATTTCAGGGAGGGTTGTTAGGCTCATTGGCCTTTGCCTCGTCGCTTCCCCTGCTCTTACAGATGAACCGACAATCTATTTAAGAAGACAACCAACTCTTCCTTTTTTTGACATTTCCTATTTTGGTTTGTGCTATTGTTACTTACTTCTTGAAAAGAAATTCAGGATATGCGATTGGAATTTTGTCTCAAGGTCAATTTTTTGATATCACAAGCAGAGTTACCAGAGGTACACAACAGATGTGGTCGGAAGCTTTTGGCATCCTTGAAGGTCATAAATTAGCTTCTAGAAGGGATGGACTATCACTGAAGTTTGGCTCTCAAATGAGGTTTTACTTCAGCGTATTCCACAACCTACTCCAATGGCGTGGCCATGGCTATCTTTTAAAACATTTTTTAACATCTACCTACAATACCAAATCAATCCAGTCAAGTTTGTAATATCTAGCGATTCCGAGGTGATTAAATTTATAGGGACAATTGCGAAGAACTCTTTATATGTTTGTAGCACTGGCAGTATGGATATTGTTTCTAACTCTAAAGTTTAATGTTATCTGTTTTCTTTGGTAGTAATAATAATAATGATGATGATGATATAATAAAGGACCATTGCAAAAGGTTGTAGCAAAACAGATCTTATGGTTAAGGAACTTGAAATATAATGTTCACCACACATTCACAGCAAAGATGTTGATCAGGTGAACATCAAGGGCAGCAGCGGCAGGAAATGATCATGGACAGAGAAGACTAAAAAACCACAAGATGTATAGAATATTAGAATGGGTAGGAAGAACCACTTTTCCCGTGGTACTTTACATATCAGCAACACTTCATTGATGAACAAAACTCCACATATCAGCAGCACTTGATAGAAGAATCACTTTTCCAGCAGTACGAGAAATCATAGTTTTTTTTATAGTTTACAGCTATGGTTTCATGGAAGATTGGACAGCAATGGTTACTGCAAACCAAGGATGGACAGCACGAAGTAAGACACTCAAAACAATGTGGTAGGTGAGCAATTATTGATCACTCCTGATCTGATAAAAATAGAACCAGCCCTGTGCAAGGAAGAAAGAACAAGTAGAAGAAAGAGAGAAGGAAAGAAGAAGAGAAGTGTGCGACAAGAAGAAGCCTAGGTCACGATCTTTTTTAGTTCCAAATCGTGAGACAAGGCAGTTAACTTATAATCTCTGAATTACAACCCCATGGTAGTACTACTTAACAGATTAAACAGCACCACATATTATAAACATCACTGTGTTGTTAACTGTCACCAAAGCTAATAAAAATCAACCCTGAAATAATTTCAACACTTACAAATGAAATGGTATCCAATACAATTCATGCCTATCATCAACCATCAATGAAATGAAGTATCAGAATCAACCACATTATACTCTCAGAAAAATAGAAGAAACAAAAATTTTCCACTAGTGTCGGTGAAGAAAACAAATTGTGTTCCATTACAAGATGATATAAAATGTACAAATTGCTAATAAGGGCAACTTTCCCTGTATATGTCAAACACATTACCCTACGGAAGAACCTCACTGGTTGTAAGTTCAAGGACAAATGACGGAAGAAACAGAAACCGAACTCGACCTGAAGTAGTAAGTTTAAAAACAAATACAATTCACTCCTCTCTTGAAGCAGGATCCATTCCAGTTGAAGGGCTGTCGGCAAAGTATTCTTGGTGTTTCATATTCACACCATACTGTTTGTACATCAGGCAGAGAATCAGCAATATAAGGTGAAAAGGTGATGATAAGGGAGAAATAAACTAAATTACGCTGATAGATCACCAATAAATAAAAAGAAAAAACACAATAGAAAGAGCATTTCTTCGAAAAAGAGAGGAGGGTTGGTGAAGGCACAGGCCTCTATTCCAAAGTAGGGTAAGTCTAGGATCAAATTTCTCTGTAGTCAAAGAGATGGAAAAACAGTTCTGTTACAACTACAAACATAAAGTTACAAAGGAAAATGAGAAAATGAGACCCACTGGGTCAAAACTAAGAAATGCATTCTCAGTATGGATATTGTAGCCACTAAATGACGCAAATAAATCACAGATGGCTTATTTTAGTGGAAGTAAATTTTGGGTCGGTTATGTATGTGCTGGGCTTATGATCTAATCCGTTATCATTATAATGGGCCACTTAATGGGCCTATAATATAGGTAGAGGCTCTCTGCATACAGGATTAGTTAAGTGTCGTTATTTCTTTTAATAGTTATAAAGTAGGTCATACTATAAAATTATGGAATCCCCAGATATTTAATTCGGCATGTCCTAGTGAAGAGTGGGGTGTCAAGTAAATATGTGGATGAAATTAAAAATATATCAATATCAGTAACTGAAATTTAAACTGAATAACAACCTTTAAAAGAAATAAGGAAATAAAGAAAACACAGAATTTGTTGGAAGGATGAGAAGGTGGAAGAAAAGGGTAGTTTGGTTCAGGCCTCTCACCCTCAATACTTGGGCATCTCACCCTCTCGGATTTTGAGATCTCAGTCATGGAGTAAACTCTCAATTTTATTGATCTTAACCACCATTACAATCAATTGGGCTATTATATAGCCTTACAAAGCCTTATTGCAAAAGGAAATAACAAAAAAGGAAACTAATTAAGAAAGAAAGAACAAGTAGAAGGAAAAAGCTTAGAAATAGAAACTCCCAACTTAATAAGAAACTTCCTAAACTAACTTATTTGACAAGAAAATAAACTACTAACTACTTTGTTAACAAGAAATCAATAAAAAGAAACTAATCTAAGGGAATAATAGAAACTAAAATCTCTTCTAATGCTGGAATCGACCATCCCTTATACTTGTAGTCCAAGTCTTCAAATATAGACAAATTAAGCTCTTCAAGGTAGAATCGTTAAGAGGGGATTTTCCCTTGCTGGACAAGGCAATAATAATGAAAACAAATCCACTCCCCTGCTGAATTCGATGGGCGGTACTGGGGTTTCTAAAAGGCTGAAGGATCTCCAATTGATTGCACAGCTAGCTGGGCTTCTAGAGACTTCACTTGAAGATGGGGAAACCAGCTGCTCGATGAAGAGGGATGGAGCTAGTTTGATAGGACAAAACAGAACCAGATTTGAGGCATAACTACATCTCTGACCCATTAAGTTGGGATAAAGCTCAGCTTCTTCTTGTTGTTGTATACAATAAAATTATGGGAGAGGGTTATTGAAACCCACATAAGACAAGCCATTATTATAGAGAACTAATTTGGTTTTATGCCAAGAAGATCTACGACATAAGCTATTTACTTAGGAGACTCATGGAAAGATTAAGAGATTGCAAGAGGAATCTTTAGATTATTGACCTAGAAAAATTATGATAGAGCCCTAGAAAGTTAACCTAGCAAGTACTAGAAAAGAGAAGTGTTTGAAATAAGTATGTGGACATAATTAAAGTCAAGGTAGTGAATCTCCAATTACAATTGGGTTACATAAAGGATCAACTTTAAGCCCTTACTTGTTTACGTTTATCATGGATGATTTAAGTAGATACATTCAAAATGAGGTTCCTTGGTATATGCTTTTTGCAAATGATATTCTTTTGGTGGATGAGACAAAAGTAGGGGTTAACGCCAATTTGGAGTTAGGACATCAACCTTGGAACCAAAAGGTTTAAAGATAAGTAGGACGAAGATGGAGTACATGGTATGTAAATTTAGTTACACTAGGGCAGATAATGAGATGACGAAAATTGATGAGAGAGAAATTCTGCGAAGTAATTACTTTAGGTATCTAGGCTCAATCATAAGTAAAGAAAGGGGTACCAATGATGATGTTTCACAAAAAATTAAAATAGGATAAATGAAGTGGAGAGGTGCATCCAAAATGTTTTGTGATCAACGTATTCCTTAAAAACTTTAAGGACAAATTTATCGGACAATCATACGACTAGCAATGATGTATGATGCAGAATGTTAAGTGGTTAAAAAGTATCATGTAAATAAACTCAGGAGTATGGGAAATGAGGATGCTGAAATGGGCGTGTAACAAAACTAAGAAGGATAAAGTAAGGAATGATCATTAAAGCTGCTTTGAGAGTGGCTCCGATACATGATAAGCTACGAGAAGTTGTTTGAGGTGGTATGACCATGTTCAACGGAGGCCTTTGGATGCTCCAGTAAGGAGGAGTGATTTGGTTCATATTGAAGGAACTAAAAAAGCCAGTGGCAGTCCTAAAATAAACCTAGAAGAAATGGTGAGGAAACATAGCTTAGGCCTTGTGTCAAGTATGACCTTGAATAAAGCTAATTGGAGGGCAATGAACCATGTCCCAACCCCATTTAGTTGAGAAAAGGCTGAGTAGTTGTTGTTATTGTTATAAGTGTTTTAATTAGGCTGAATTAGGATTCTATAAGCCCAATCCTGTTTTGAGTCAATTTCCTTCATTATTTTAGTTTTCTAGTCAATTTATGTTACCTTACTAGTTAAGGATTGGGTTAGGCCTTTCCTTTCCAGTGTTTTGAGTATGTTTCTGAGTCTTCTATATAAGTTTGTAAGGGGGACCACATTGTACAAGCATTTGATGAATAAAGTTTGGCTTTTGCTTTTGGTTCTATGGTGATTCCAAATGCTCTTCTTTGCGGTGATTCAAGGTGTGATTGGTGGTGAATCCAATCCATACCTTGGGGTGGGAAGCTCAGGTGCTGTTCATATATTCTTTGATCTTCATTTGCAGGTTACTAATTCAGTAACCTGTTCTTTTATATCCTGTCATCAAGTTTCAGACCTGGTTCTTGCGATATAGCTCTCCTACTCACCCTAGGACTGCAGGAGTCAAAGTTTCCAAAGACATGATTTCAATTCTGATTTCAGAAAATGGTATTGACAGCACCCTAATTATTATTCTGAGATCAAAATCTGAATCTGCTGCTTGATACTGCTACTCCAAGTGGGAATTGGTTCTTGTTGCTTTGAAGGGTAATCGATATCTAAACTTTAACAATCTGTTTATTCTGAAATCAATATCATGAATCGAGTAATTGCTGGGTATAGTGAATCTGTGATCTGAGCTTTCATTCAATTCCCAGTTTGACTGGTTTTGAGTTATCATAGTTCCACTACGAACTGTCCACGTCTGCAGAACTGACGACCATTGCATTTGGCTGAGATTTGCAGCATTGATTCTACCAATAAAAGGGGCACACGATCGGACCTATATGGATCTCATGTGTTGATTTGATTTGATTCTCTCTTAATTCTGCAAAAAATTCAGTCTCTGATCCTGTTTGGTACTGACTTTTACATCTAAATCAGAACCACATTCAGTGGCATTAGAGCCATGGCCAACAATGAATTAAGTCCCTTTGAGATGGCCTACATCCAAACTACTCTTAATCAAGTTCTTGGAGAGTTGAGGCAACAAAATAAACGATTGGCTCTAATTCAGCAAATAATCGACAAACCAGAGTCACCCTTTACATACTGATCTCAACTTTGCACCTCCACAAGAATAGAGAGACCACCACTCAAAGAAAAGGAACTTAAGGTCGAGGATAAAGCTGAAGAGATCACAGCGGCCTGCAACAACAAAGAAGCAGTGCTCGTCAATTCGAAGATGGAAGACCTACAGGTAGAGGATTCTAATGTGGAGGTCTACATCACAGATGATGCAGTTGTGCGTTGGGTTTAGGGCTACATATTTAGTTTGATTTCTCTGTGTATTTCCTTTCTAGAATTAGAAACAAACCACATTAAGGTAGCTGATATGTAAGGATTTTTATTCTATTCGTTTTAGAAAGTTGGGTTATTTGGGTAGATATGTAGGACTTGTTTTGGCTTCCTAGAATATTTAGTTTCCATTTTTTTTGGGTTTAGTTTTCCTTTATATTGATGTATCCCAATGGAGAAAGAGTTGTTTTTTTTTTTTTCTGAGTTTGAGAATTGAATGGTTGTTTCCAGGTTAGAAACCATGGTTGCAGTGAGCTGCGATTATCTCCCCTCAATGATTATCTTCTCCTCTTCCCTCTCCTATCTTCTTCTCTTTTCTGGTTCTATTTTGATCTGCTCTCTCCTTGCCGGAAATCCCCTGTTTCTGGCGATATTTGCAGCCCTAATCAAGCTCTCAGATCTCCTTAGTGCTTGATCAGTTTGGGCTGAGATTTTGGTCGAAGGTTTCCCTTCCTTGGGTGACCTTAATCCTAGAATCCCGTCTCCAAAGGATCCTCCTATCAAGAGATTCGAAACCTGGTTCATATCTGGTTCTCAACCCTGTGCTGGAATGAGTTGGGGGTCAATTTAGTTGCTGCTGGCAGAGTTCATCCCTGCCACTGTCTTGTGCATCTGATAAGGTGGGAAATTTCGATCTTACTCTTGAAATCGCAGGACCAATAGAAGCCTCTCAATGTAGTTAGTTGGACTCGAAACAGAACTCCCTCTCGCCTCTGTTTTGAGCACCAGGTGGAAGACAACCTAAATCTAGGATTTCAGGTCATGGGTTTGTTCTCACAACGCTTTTTTTCTGTTTTCCAAAGGTGCCCTTACCTTTTTTTTTACTTAAACCTCCATTATCCTTTACTTCTATTTGCTTCCTACATTATCCCCACCCAATAATTTTACTAATTCCCTTTAGGTCCCATCTCCCAAGTAGCTCAATAACTAACCTTGTTATTTACAATTCTGCCACACTCCTTATAACTTCAGTTTATTTACAAAACTGCCATTGTATTCATTATTTGAGTGTTTATTGTGAAATTAAGCCCTTGAGGACATTGGGATATTTACCAAACTACCACTACATCTGGATTATTGAGTTATTGAACACTCCAGTGGGCCCATAAGCGATCCGAGTCCAAATTTGGAATCCGGATCCGCATCAACAGACCTCAAAGCAAACAAGACTGAAGACAAGGTTAAAGGAGCAGTGGAAGAAGAGGCCAAGAGTGAGGACAAAGTCAAGGACACTCTACAAGAAACCATCAACAATCACGATGCTGTTCTTGAAATAGAGTTCGTGTTACCAATTCAATTCTTCGATTAGAAAATCCCCAAGGTTGAGGAGTTTATTCCTACTATCTATACACAACCAGAGTTCTGTTTGAGAATGGTCAAAGCTGCTACTCACATGTTGTTTTCCCCCTTCATTACTAAAAAATCGTGGACAAGTTTTTTTCCAAGCTGAGGAGAATTGACGCAGATAAATCAACAATGGTATATTTAAGTGGAAATAAGCTTCAGGTTAGGTTATGTATGTGTTGTGCCTCTGATCCAATGTATTCTCATTGTAATGGACCACTTCAATGGACCTATGACATGGGTAGAGGCTAGGCATGCAGGATTAGTTAAGTGTTGATGGATCTATGGGCTAGACTATTGCAGGAGGAAGCCCAGCCCAAAGTACCCTTATCGCCCCACTTAATTAAGGGGATTGATTAATTACTTAATTAAATAAGGGCCCATTAGGCCCATCGATTTTAGTGCTTTAATTAAGTTGTTTTAATTCAAATAAAGGCCCATTAGGCCTATCGATTAGACATGGACTCCTAGTTAAGTAAGTCCTACTCCATGTTGGAGTTGTAGTGTTAGTCCTAGTTCTATTAGGAGTCCAAGTCCTTTTAGGAGTGTCTAGTCCACTTTGGAAACTAGCTCCTAGTCGTGTTATGAATACTATTCTGCCCTCTAATTAAAGAGGAGCTTTGTACTCTTAATTTCAGTTAAATAAAGAGAATCTGCAGTTTATTGCTTAGAGCAGCTGGGATAGCTGTGGGTGAGAAGCCCAAGCTGAGATAGCCACTTCCTCTCCCACATTCCCTTGTTTCTTCTTTGTTTTCAGCATTAAATTCCTTTCTTTGTTCACTGTTATTGCCATTAGCCTTCAACGAGAACCAAATCTGTCCAGCATTGCAAGAGTCACAATCGATCAGCTAAGGAGTTCATGTTCTTGAAGCCAATCGACCTCCATTGTTGCCCAAGTCTGAGATCTGATCCGCAGATCCTTTGGGGGACTGGTTCTACACTCTAAGAAGATCAATCGATCCTCTCTTGAAAATTATCTGAAGAAGACAAGCTGTTGTTCCTGTAGAATTCTTCTCATTCCCTTTCCTAGGTCTGAAAATCAAGAAGATCCGTAACTCCAAAACCAGCCAACAGAAGTCGACCATCTTTGGGGGCTTTTGTACCCTTGGTGGGGTGTACCTTCGACCAGAAGTAGAGCTTCATCTGAGCTCTGTCCAGCCAGCCACAGGTCCCTCTCTTAGACCTCGCGCAGGTCTTTTCTCTCTCCTATTGCTTGAGTATTTTTTCTTGGTTTTTTGGAATTGGTTGCCTGTATCTTGCGGGGATATTCCTGGGTTACTTCCTCCTGTGTTCCTAATCTATTTCAGGGTATTCTAAATTAGTATTGAATTGTTGTTTGGGGATATAACTGTTGGGGTTAATTACTTGTAATCAACTCCTACATTAAGTGGTATCAAAGCTATGGCTGAAGAAAGCTCCAAACAAATCACTTTAGAAGATGTGTGGAAATCGCTCTGAAGAAAGCTCCAAACAAATCACTTTGCAAGATGTGTGGAAATCCATTCAAACCTTGACTGCAAGGATGCATGGTAATGACCAACAGCTGGCAGATTTGAGAGAGTCTACTACTGCTCACTCCAATACTCAGGCTACTGCTGTCCGAGCTAATGCTCAGCCTACTGTCAACAACACTTCCTATGTACCTAAAAGGGTCACCTTATGGCTCGAAGGAATCTATCAATTCGAGGTGAAGAATATGATAAATATGCCCTACATGATGGATAACTCTTCAAAGGAACTCGCCTTTGCATCCCAAACACCTCATTAAGGCATCACCTGGTTCGAGAGTTACATGGAGGAGGAATGGGTGGACACTTTGGCAAGGACAAGACTTACTCTATGATGGTAAACCTGTACTATTGGCCCCAAATACAGAAGGATGTTCATCATGTTATATAGAGATGCCGCACTTGTTAGCTTGCAAAAGGAGAAAAGAAGACACGGGGTTGTACACACTGCTACCCATTCCACATACACCATGGCTAGACATAAGCATGGACTTTGTCCTAGGCTTACCACCCACACGAGAAAGGTATGATTCCATACTTGTGGTAGTTGATCGATTCTCCAAGATGGCACACTTTATCCTGTGTAGGAAGACACTTGATGCAAGTCACTTAGCCAAAACTTCTTCAAGGAGATAGTGCGTATACATGGACTGCCACAATCAATTGTTTCAAATAGGGATGTTAAATTCATGATCTACTTTTCGAAGACCCTACAGCTGAAAACAAACACTAAACTCAAGTTCTCCATGGCATTCCATTCTCAAACAGAATGACAGACGAAAGGGGTGAATAGAAGCCTTCGCAATTTACTCAGTTGCCTAGTCCGTGACTATGAGAAGACTTGGCCATCTATTCTTGACATTGCAGAGTTTGCCTATAATAGCTTCGTCAACTGCACCGCCGATTGTACGCCATTTGAGATTGTTCTTGGACTGCAGCCACAATGACCGATTGACATGGTACCCTTACCACCTCATGCCCGTGTTAGCATTGAAGCAAATGAGTTCCTAAGGCATATCATAGAGGTACATGCTGATGTCTGTCGTCGTATAGCCATTAGCAATTAGGGATACCAAGCAACTGCTAACCGTCATCGACACTATGTGGAGTTTCAACCTGGTGACATGGTAATGGTTCGAATTCCACCAGAAAGATTCCCTCCCAGTACTGTGTACAAGCTACACCCTCGGAACATGGGTCCATACAAGGTCCTGAAGCGTATTGGTCCCAATGCTTACATGCTGGAATTACCTCCTACCCTGAAGATCAACAATGTCTTCAATGTGGTTGACCTTACATTATATGTGGGACACTATTCTGATGAAGGTGACACGGAGCATGGCTTAAAGCTTCTCCAGTTTGTAATCCTGACAGATGATGTTATTGAAGATGTCCTGGACAACAAGTTCACTACAGTTCGGGGGGGGGGCAAGGATTACTATTTGTTCCTCGTCAAGTGGAAATGACAACCACAACAATATTGCACTTGGATCCATGCAGATGACTTTCGGTGTCTTGATATAGATCTCTACAAGTGCTACATGTCCTTCATCCATTCATCGGAGATGAATGATTCTAAGAAGGGGGGAGCTGATGTAGATCCATATTATGGGCTAGACTATCGCAGGAGGAAGCCCAACCCAAAGGACCCCTATCGCCCCACTTAATTAAGGGGGTTGATTAATTACTTAATTAAATAAGGGCCCATTGGGCCCATTGGGCCCATTGATTTCAGTGTTTTAATTCAAATAAAGGCCCATTGGGCCCATCGATTAGACATGTCTAGTAATGGACTCTTAGTTAAGTAAGTCCTACTCCATGTTGGAGTTGTAGTGTTAGTCCTAGTTCTATTAGGAGTCCAAGTCCTTCTAGGAGTGTCTAGTCCTATTTGGAAATTAGCTCCTAGTCATGTTATGAATGCTGTTCTGCCCTCTATTTAAAGAGAAGCTTATGTACTATGTTATGAATGCTGTTCTGCCCTCTATTTAAAGAAAGGCTTATGTACTCTAAATTTCAGATTTGAATAAAGATAATTAGCAGTTTATTGCTTAGAGCAGCTGGGATAGCTGTGGGTGAGAAGCCCAGGCTGAGATAGCCACTTCCTCTCCCACATTCCCTTGTTTCTTCTTTGTTTTCAGCATTCAATTCCTTTCTTTGTTCACTGTTATTGCCATAGAACCAAATCTGTTCAGCATTGCAAGAGTCACAATCGATCAGCTAAGGAGTTCATGTTCTTGAAGCCAATCGACCTCCATTGTTGCCCAAGTCTGAGACCTGATCTGCAGATCCTTTGGGGGACTGGTTCTACAATCTAAGAAGATCAATCGATCCTCTCTTGAAGGTTATCTGAAGAAGACAGGCTGCTGTTCTTGCAAAATTCTTCTCATTCTCTCTCCTAGGTCTGAAAATCAAGAAGATCCATAACTCCAAAACCAGCCAACAGAAGTCGACCATCTTTGGGGGTTTTTGTACCCTTAGTGGGGTGTACCTTTGACCAGAAGTAGAGCTCCATCTGAGCTCTGTCCAGCCAGCCACAGGTCCCTCTCTTAGACCCTGCGCAAGTCTTTTCTCTCTCCTATTGTCTTGAGTCTTTTTTCTCGGTTGCTTGTATCTTGTGGGGATATTCCTAGGTTACTTCTTCCTGTGTTCCTAATCTATTTCAGGGTATTCTAAATTAGTATTGAATTGTTGTTTGGGGATATAACTGTTGGGGTTAATTGCTTGAAATCAACTCCTACATTAAGTGTCGATATTTATTCACCCAAAAAAGAGTATCGTTATTTATTTTTTTAATTGTTATTAAGTGTTAGTTACACACTTACGCTGGATTAGGATTTTATAAGTCCAGTCCTGTTTTGAGTCACTTTCCTTCATTATTTTAGTTTCGTAGTTAATTTAGACTACCTTATTAGTTAAGAATTGGGTTGGGTCTTTCTTTTAAGTGTGTAAGTCTGTTTTTAAGTTTTCTATATAAGTTTGTAAGGATAGGATTTGGCTTTTGCTTTTGGTTATGTGGTGATTCAATAGGCCCTGTTGTGGTGATTCAACAGGTGGATTGGTAGTGAATCCAATCAACACCTTGCAGTGGGAGGCCCAGGTACTGTCCTCTTGTTCTCTTGATCAATTATTAAAGATTGTTGATTCATTTTCTATTCTTCAAATCCCTGCACTTGATCTCAGTTCTGTCCATGCGATAAGGCATTCTACTCTCACTTATCATTGCTGGAAATCAAGGTTCTACAGGTCTGGTTTTGATTCTGGTTTCTGAAATCTTCTGTCAACAGTAACTTAAGTTATGTACTGTTGTCAAATTCTGGTTCTATTGCATGGTTACTACAGACTACAGTCCTACTTAAGTGGGATTTGGTTCTTAGTATCTGAAGCCTATTTTGTATTTGATATATACTGATCTATTTCACCTGAAATCATTATCATAGATTAAGTTTCCATTGATTTTCATAAATCTATGATCTGATCACCTATCTGCTTCCTAGTTTGACAGAAATTGATCCTAGTGTCACCAGAAGTTGTCCACATCAGCAGATCTGACCATTGGATTTGGCCAAGTTTTTCAGCAACTATAACACCCACATAAAGGCCCACTCTGATGCAGATGCCTTCGCTAGGCTGGACCGAACTGACCCACTATGGAGGCCTAAGCCAAGACACAACCAACCCAAACCGATATTTGGTCTGGCAAGGGTTGGTAGTTGATAATTAGGATAGCAATCTTAGTATATTTGATTCTCTTTTGTTTTAGAAGTAGTTTCTTTTGGAATAGTTAGTTACTATTTTAGCGTAGTTTCTATCTTTTAATTGGTTTCCAATTTAATGTAATGAGATCTTTCAATTGCTGTAAAACGATTCTACAGAGGAGGTTTTGAGAATTGAAAGAATAAATTGAAGTTGAGTTCTGATTGTGTAACCTGTGGGCTTGGTGTGCGTGTGCTCTCTCTCTTCCCCCCCCCCCCTCTTCTTCTCTCTCCTTTGTGAGAAACACCTCTTTTTTCTCCTCCTTTTCTGGTTTGTCTTCCCATTCCCTGTTTATGGGCAGTACCTGCAGCCTTGGATAGTGGCTTCAAACTCATTGGTGCTTCGTTGCTTTGGGCTGAAAGTTATTGGGTTATTTCCTTATCTGTAGACGACCTAATACCCATGGTATGAGCGCTTGTTGATGAGTACACTGTGAGAGCTGAAACCTGCAACTCAGGTTCTCTCAAGCTACACCCAGGTCTGAGTTCGGGGTGTTATAGCTCGCTTGGTTGATGACTGTTGGAGGTGCTAGGGCTAGAGAGCAGAAGGGTTTTGGAGTAGCTTCCTACACCTGGAAACTCATGTGGAGCAGATTAGTGGTGGAGGAATCAGACATGACTGCTATTTGGAGTTCCGCCCCTTTTCTGGTTTTGACGCAGGGAATCAGATATGAGTTTGCTGTTTGATTCTCTTCTATTCTGATTTCCTTTTATACCCTTCTCTTTGCCTCTAATTCTCTCATATCCCATATTCCTATTTTGTTTCCTAGTTTATCCCCACTAAATAATTACTAATTCCCTTTAAGTCCCATCTCCCAAGTAGCTCATTAGTTAATCTGGTTATTTACAACTCTGCCACACTCTTTATAACTTCAGTTTATTTACAATACTGCCACTGCATCTTGATTATTGAGTTCTCTCATTTGGTTGGGCCCATTAACCGAACCTAAAAGGGTTTTTTAAATCCCCGTTACTCATTACACTCGACCAGCCCCATAGGATGACCTGATTTTATTCCTTTTCTCTCGAATCTAGATATTTTCACACTGTATTCAATCCTGTGTTGGTACTGGGCATAACCACATTACTAACATTCAGACAATGAACTATAATGCAAGTGCAGAGGTAGTTTATCATATAAAGAGTTGAATTTACCAAATGGGACCTTAAGGAACTCAAACTAGCTTACCTCACGAAGTGCTTTGGATAAATCCTCCATTGTCAAGATGAGGCGCTTATCCTGTCCCCAGAGAACATTAGCTGTTTATATGAATACTAAAAAATTATAGAAGGAACATTTTCTTTTTAAAAGTAATAGTCAGTGCACCTTCTGCTGCTTCTCTCTCTTATCTTTGACTGCTGCTGCCTGTCTTGCTTTGCATTGCCTATCTCAGAAGACAAGAAGAGTAAAATAATCGATGCAAAACTGAGGACATTAACTAAGATAAGGGGAAAAAAAAAATTAAAGACAAAAATGTTATAAAGACCAAAAAGTTATACTTAAGAGAACAAGGGTGCAAGTAATGTATGCAAGGATTATAACCAATACATGGCCAGTCTGTTAACCTCTGTAACCCTTTTTTTAGTTCAGGAAGTACAAAATACATGTAAGTGCGAACATAAATAAATATTTTGAGGCGCAAGAAATAAATGTAGACAAACAAAGGTTAGAGCAGAAAAAGACAGGAACATACTGAAGAGCATCAGTTGCAACCTCTGAAACAAACTTTTGTGTAGCAACAGCTACCAGCCTTATTCTGTCAGAAGAAAAAATGCATATACCACGATAAGCAATTAATTGAAAAGCTCAAAGATAGGTAACCATTACATGCAGAAATAACTCCTTTAAGCAACATTAAAAAGAAAAGCACATTAGCTTCAAGAATCCTTGTAACAAGAAACAAGAAACACCAATAATAAAAATCGGTTTCAAGGCTCATATAACACTTGAATACCATTCAATCTCTCAGGCTAAAATATTTTATGGAAGCCCTAACCTTGGTACATTTATAATCATCTGAGATTAAAACCAGAAATCTCTTTCCAGTTACATAGAAATACTATCAGTATGACCTGGTGCTGTTTCTGATATTTTGAAAGAAAACCTATAGGTTTCCAAACTAAACACAGTTCTGACTTAAAGGGATACAACTGAACTCAAATTTGATCCCTTAAAGAATTCTCTAGTTCCAATGCACACTGAATTTCAAGGTTAACCCTAACTAGGATATTCATGACAACAAACTCCATCTTTTCCAAGAAAGAAGATTTATTGATTCATTGACAACGGCTAAAAACTGAACACGATTTCCAGCACCACATAATATGGTACGATTGTGCTACTTATTGCTGGATGTGATAAAAATTATGATCCACCTAAGCCATACCAACCATAGTTTTTAAGGCGGTAAGGCGACGGAGGCGTTTGAGGGTCTTTCGGAGCGCCTTAGAGATAAGGCGGGCATAAAGCGTCGCCTTATTGACTAAAGCGTTCCTGTGTAATTTTTTTATAAAACCAGTCTATTTGGCTCAAATCCTAATAGAATCCTATTACTCATATGTTAAATAAATATTAAAAGTTCATATTCATACCAATGTAAGATATTCATCAAGAAAACAATCTATAAAGTGAATAAACTAAGTTCATCTTCATCAATCATCAATCATCAATCATCAATCATCAATCATCAATAATCAATCATCAATCATCATAACATATTAACATATAATATAAATACATAATTATGAAACAAAATTATAAATATAAAGAAAAGAAGACATAAAAAATACAAGTATTTATTATACTTACCTCTATGATGCTAAAATGAGTGCCTAAGTCCTAAGGTCATCCACTATATTTCTACTCCTGTCAAAGAAGAATGAAGCTCACCGCTGCCGGAGCAAACTCACTGCTGCCGGAGCAAAATGATCGCCTAGATCAGTGGTTCTTCGTTGTTCCTTGATTCCTTCTCAAAGCCCTTTCTTAAAATCCTTGACAAAATCCAAACCCTATTTGTGAATTGTGTTTTTGTATTGTTTGTTTTGGTTATTTTTTGTGGAGTAAAGCTGATCCCATACATCTCAAGTGTTAACAAAATCATACACCTACCAATAAAAAATCTATATTTGGAATCTTCATCAAGTAATTTTAAAATGTGTTAAAAAAAAAAAAAAAAACCATAAGGCGCCACTTCACGTAAGGCGGAACACTGCCTTACCATCTCTAGACCGCATCAGTGCCAAGGCACTGGTAAGGCGACGCCTTAGCAGCGCCTTAAAAACTATGATACCAACAACTCGTCAGTCCTACATCATTGTATCAATGCAAAGCCCAAAAGATATTATTTTGCATAAGAGCCAAACCAAGAGTTTTGACTGATGAAAGACATGATGAGAATCTTTTCTGAGAAAGTTTCTACTCGAATCTTAAACCAGAAAGGGATTCAGTTGAAATTTTTTGTGGATTTACACGAGTTTCATTATTCCTTTGAAAGTGGGAGGTATCCTGGCAATGCTAAATGCAAGATTGTTCAGTAGGATTACTGTGATGCTGTATTAAGGAAGACCAGTATCAGAGACTTGACTTTTCAATATGTTTATAGAGAAGCATATGCCACAGGGTTTTAACGGTAGATGGTGCTCTCAACTTAAAGAGACTGACATGGTAGTTAGTTCCCGATAAACATTGACAGAAGGCACTGAGAATCAGATGTACAAACTCATTCTGCTCTCATTCAGATGCATTAATTGCATCCAGCTGAAGATCAAACAAATCCTCAACAATAATCATCTTGATTTTGTCCAAAAGCACAAGTTGGGGTTTGTTGTTGATCCAGCTGAAAATCCAATGAATCCTCAACAATCAATATATTGAGTTATATGCAAGGTTTTAAATCTCGGTTTTGCCACACATCTCGTCAGAAAAAAAAAAGAGAGATCTAGAAAGATCTCGCCTCTTGTATTTTTTTAGCGGTCTTCTCACTGGTTGATCTCGGTGGGCATATGGCATTTGTAACCCCTGAAACTATGTATTTATTCTATTGTAGTCATTCTAAATACAATGGAAATGCGGTAAAGCGATGGAGGCGTTTGAGGGTCTTTCGGAGCACCTCAGTGATAAGACAGCCATAAAGCGTCGCCTTATCGACTAAAGCGTTTCTATGTAATTTTTTTATAAAACCAATCTATTTGGCCCAAATCCTAGTTGAATCCTATTATTCATATGTTAAATATTAAAGGTTCATATTCATACCAATGTAAGATATTCATCAAGAAAATAAATCAATAAAGTGAATAAACTAAGTTCATCTTCATCAATCATCAATCATCAATCATCAATCATATTAACATATAATATAAATACATAATTATGAAACAAAATTATAAATATAAAGAAAAGAAGACATAATAACTGCACATGATCAATCAAGCAAATTGAGAAGACTTGAATACAGAAGCAGGCACAAGATTGTTTACATTTGCATGTGTGAACGAAGCACCGTATTAAGGATTTTTAAGTATTTTCAACATTCTTCATTGAAAACAACATTCAACCAAATGTTCTTGTTTTCATCTAGTTAAATTTCCAGTTGGACCCAATCAATATGCATCAGCAGTATAGCACTCCAGAAGCACGTTTCTGCATTCAATATACGTGAAAACTACCAGATGTGCAGTGCCCTAGTCATCTTGTAAAACCTAGAATTGACATGCCACACCCCCTCCCCCACCCCCCCCCCCCAAAATAAATAAATAAATAAATAAAAGAAGCAAGCAAATGCATGTACGTGATTGGACTACAATACTACTAGAACTTTGTTTAAGCCACTTCTGTTTGTTACATTTGGGAAAATGAATCAATAAAAGAATATAGAATAAAATAATCAACTAAATTTCCTTCTCATTGAGCTCCAACCAAATTAGAGGAACGCTAGGAACCAACTTCATACAGCTCCATAACATTCTTGAGGCTGAACGGCTCATGGGTACATGATAGTTCATTCAATAAAAGGTTTTATGCTTTGCAACTACATGACATCTACGAGCTAAGCCAGAATTCCGGAATTCAAAACTAATGACACCCTCTTGTCTAATAAAAAATCTTACCTCCCACAAAAATAAAAAACGAGAGAAAGTAAAAAAAGATAGAATCATGATGAACCAGAAAGATAATTCCTTAAAAGGAAACAGTTAATGAAAACGAACATGCTGAAAAGGGCTGAAGTACCTACAGTCGCACGTCGGGACACTGGAAGCCGCTCTTGGCGACGTAATGCTCCACTAGTTCATCTGGGATCTGCAAAGGTAACGAAAAAGAATAAGATAAAATCTTAGGCGACTGATGGATGAACAATGAATTCCAATTGAAGAAATCAGTGAAGGAAAAGACAATTTCAAGAACAGAAACCGCAAATAAAGCGAGAAGGAAGAGTGAGACACGGACAGTAGGAGTGTAATCCATCAGAGAAGCGAGGAAGTCGGACAAAGCGGAATCATCCTCGTGCCTGCCTTCACCTGAAGGGGTGTTCTGATTCATCCTCCTTTGCTCTCTCTCTCACTCTCTCTCTCTCTCTCAAAACTCTCAAGTCGCAAGAGCTCCTCTAAAAACACGGCCCTCGCCCGGTCTTCCAATTCGGCTCTCCCTTCTCTATGATCTATGTTAATGGTTCGCTTTTTATTCAGTCAAATCTTAGTACGGTTTGTACCCAAAAAAAAAAAAAATCTTAATAAGGTTTTTATTCGCTCAAATTAGTCACCCAGGGTGTGGACGCGTGGCACCCAACTATGAGGATATCATAGATACCCAATATAACCACTGACCCCAAAATGGTAAGACTTGAGTACTTTTCAGGTGGTAGAAGTGTTCTAAAACTCAAACTACTTGAAGAGGAAAAGATACCCGAATAGGGAAATATATTCCCACAGAGGTAGGGAGATGTGAGGAGAGGGAGCCCTCCAAAATCACCCTAAGTTCGTGAAGGAAAAGGAAGATGTATCCCAGCGGAATTCGACAAAATGGTAATCCAATAAGAAGGAACCCAGAAGACAGAGTGAGGTAAGTCAATACGTTCACACTTACTCTTCTGGAAAAACTGTTGTACGAGTCTCTAACTTGGGCGTCAGAGGACTAATCCCAGAGCCACATCCGGCCTCTACTTTCTATGCTTGTGCAGGATAGACCCTTAGCCTTCCACAGATTCTCAGCAACAACAGGTTTGTATAAAAAAAAAAATAAAAAAATTCAGCTCCCTTCCGGTCCAAGAGACTTCTTGTTTAAAAGAAAAGAAAAAAAGAAAAAAAAAACAGTAGTTCCAAATTTATTTCTCCATGTGTGATCATGGTTTCAAGTATTGGTATCGTATCGGTCGTATAATATTGGAATCATCCAAGACCGATCCTCGATCTCTGACCAATCAGGATCGATTATCCATATCATTTTAGGGGTTAAACAGTAAAAAATTATAATTTTTTTGAAAAGCAAGGGGCAAAAATGACAGACATGCATTGATCCTCTCCGATATTGATCCAATCGGGATCAATAGAGACCGATATCAATACTGATATTGAGAACTAAATCCATGCATGTGATATCTATTAAAAGTGAGATGGATAGGCACATAGCCGGTGTGCCCAACCTTTCCCCAAAGGGACACGAGATAGGTGGCGAAAATAGGAGCACAAGATTGAGGCATCAATAGGGATACGAAAAGGAGCATCACACAAGAGAGATGTGGGAGTCATTTTAAAGGCAGAAGAGAGTGAGAGACTCATTGGGTGCTATTTTACAGTAGACCAGCGGTTTGCCTAGTTTTTTCCCATATTAAATTATATAATTGAGGTAAATACCAAATTTGAGATGTGATTCATCATAGATATTCTTTGTGTATCCAATGGTAGGCTAATCAAATCATATGTCCATGTAATAAAACAAGTCATCCATGTGAGAATATGGTTTTAAGTAGGCTTGAATAGTAAATTGAGTTGTGAGATAATACTTTATTGAATTAAAATCCGTAGTTTGATCAAAAGAACAATTATTAGTTTTAAAAGACTGCGTTTGGTAACGTTTCTGTTCCAGAAACGACGTTTCATGTCAAAAACGAAAATTTTAGTTTATTTCAAACTGCCTTTTTTTTTTTTTTTGGGAATGAAACTAGAACAATGGAACTACCTTTTGTTGTCCCATCAATTCTCGTTTCTAGTTTTTTTATTTATTTTTTTCACTTTTTGTTCAGAAAAAAGAACGAAACACGCCATAAATGCACCAAATGCTTTATTCGGTTTTTTCGTTCCCATAGAACGAAAAAACTTCAGAAACAATTTTTTTTGAACGTTACCAAATGCAGCCTAAATACAACATTGTGGCTACCTGTGGTTGAATGTAAAATGATTAAAGCAATGAAAATATTTTTAAAAAAGAAAAGAGTTACAGCACAGCATAGAATATCTAACCTGGTAGCTTATAGATCCTTTTCCCAAAAAAGGATTAAGTCATTGGGAGTTAATAGTTAGGGAAAAAATATTTTTGGAAGAGTCCAACAGACTCGAGAGAACTCCCCCAAGTTGTGAATCTTGAGTGAGAGAGTCATATCAGAATCAGTTTTAACCTTTCAGAAAATTCGACAAGAGGAGAGAAAAGAGTACTGTTGCATACAAGATCTGAGTTTCATTCCTATTATTTCAAGAAGATCGGAATAATAAGGAGGAGAAAATCATTGCTTCTATATGAGCATCTGAAAGGCTACTGCTATTGAAATGTGAAGTGCTCTTTGTTTGCTGCTGAAGTAGTTGTTGCATACAAGGAGTAGAGGTCAAATTGAAGAAGACTCGCCAGGAACCCATCACTTTGGATGTGCGTCGTGTCTCTCTCTTTCTCTCTCTCTTTTTTTTTTTTTTAAACCCGAATATTATCTGGGACCCGGGGAAGCTGCTAAAGTATTATTAATAAAATAAGAAAGAATAAAAGGTAAGGGACATAACCCGCCTTACCCCAATCCAAACAACAGAGGCACTCGCACTCTCAAAACACCACCAAACAATCCAAAGGAAAAATTACATTCTAAAAATTGGCCACCCAGCTTTATCTTTCCTAATAATTCGGTTAAGATCTCTAGGAAGAGCTTGATCACCGAGAAAAATAGACCCTGTAGCTGAAGTACATGCCAAGTTCGCCAACTAATCTGCCGCTCTGTTACTTTCCTGAAAAGAGAAAGAGATCTGAGTTCTAAGAGAGTCACATAGAATCATAACTTCCTCAAACCAATACCATGAACTTCATAGTTCACATACCATGTTAGACACTGAATTCACAATCAAGTAGAATCAGAGTTAATAGAAAAATCTAAGAGACCCATATCCATACATAACCTTAACACATCCCTTAAGGCACGCAGCTCAGCCACATAATTGGAACAAACACCATAGAAACTAGAGAAAGCCGCAAGCACCTTGCCTTATTTATTTATGATAAGACCTCCCCCTCAGCTAAAACCAGGGTTTCCTTTGCTAGCTCCATCTACATTCAACTTGACTGATGTCACAGGGGGAAGCCAAAACGTGGGAATTGGAGCTCTTTGCCTTGCAACAATGGGATTGATATTAAACATCTGCAAAATAATATTCTCCCTCATAGACGGACAATTTCTAAATTTAGATGGAAGAAGGATCTCATGCACCCATTTTTCAGTCTTTCTATGATCAGCTCAGTCGTGCGGGCATCCTCTCCATGCCTACGGTTGTTCCTCTCTCCCCACAATTCCCAAACTATTAGTGAAGGTAATAATCCTTTAATGAAATCACGAGCACCCTTGAACCCTGCCTTAGATTGCCAAAATAAATTTTGCTCCCAATGTCGTGGGTTGAAATAAAACCTACATCCAACAATCTTCCAAAATAATTCCATACCTTTTTAGCAGTCCCACCCGCCGTTAAACAATGATGGCCGATTCTTTCCAAGGGTTCTTGCAACAAAGACACTTGTAAACTAAGGGGATATCAATATTCACCAAACCATTTAGAGTACGAGACTGTATTGAAATGAGCGCGAACCACACTCCAAGCTGACTTGGTAGAAAACCTACCATCCGGAGATGGCGTCCACACCAATCGGTCCTCTCAGGTAGATAATCTAACATTGCAAATGATAATATTTTTCCTAATCTCAAGACTCATGTCTCTCAAAGAGGAGAATTTGACTATATTATAGAAGAGAATGCCAAAGCAATTATAACTGGATTACCTAGATTAAGGGAGCCTAATTATATCAACGTTGTTGAAAGTGTTATTGCGTGAGACGTTGAGGTGAGTGAGACTCCACAGAACTTATGTATAAATTTTCTTATTTACAACAACTTCTTTAATTACTGATATGAACAAGATTGTATTGACACAACATTGTTATGTGTATTTAATTATTTTGAAATATATTTTGAAGTAATATGCATGTTTGAAATTTAATTTAATTTCAATGGAGAGAATGCATAGTTGTGATTTTATCAAAGGTGTTATACCCAAATTCTAAATTTTCTCATTTTGTGACTGAATGTAGATGAAACACAGGAGAAAACCAATACCAATGAATCTTGGATAGCAATTGTGTTTTGCCAAGAAGGGAAGGATGACCCCTAATGCACGTGCTACTCATGTTCTAAGTATTGGAAGGGTTTCAAACCACAGAAGAAAATGTTAGTCTATGTCCTCTGACATTGAAAGGAGTTATCCGAACCCTAGTAGTGAAATGCACAAAGAAAGGAGCCACAGACTAACAAGCATCTAAGGGGACCTTCACTTAGCTTCTCAGCCAACAGGTTCTGTTCCACACAAGGTGGACTAAACAGTCTACACCAACAGATAGTCACCGGACACTAGTAGGTGAGCACCCTCTGGTGAGGATACTAGCCAGAATTGGATTATTTGGCTGTGGGACCCACGCCTTCGCACTCGTGCATCTCAAGCCACTCCCAATAGCTGGTACAACCTATCAAGGGATGGATTAATTTATTGGGACACTCTGAGGTGGGCCTACTAGTGCCAAATGAGAGATTAACCCAGTAATGAATAAAAACCCATTAATTACCCAAACAACTCTTATGTAACTTAAGTTACTATAAATAGAACCTCTTGCTCATTCATTTCATTCCTACCAAAAGAAGAGCAAGGAAAAGAAAAAAGGAAAAGAAGAAAAAGAGTAACAAGGGAGGAAGAAGAAGAGGGGAGCAAGGGAGGCCACCTACGCATTGAAGGTAAGTTCCTCTCTCTCTCTCTCCTACCCCATTCTAAACCTAAGCTAAATTAGACAAGCCCTAATCAAAATCCCATAATATATTTTGATAGATTGTTCAAAATTATTCTCCACAGGTTATTGCAGATACAATGGTGCCACCACCACCTCCACCAGTTGTGCAACCACCTTCCACAGTCGTGCTTAGGAAGCCCACATCCCTAAGGGTTTAATACATTAATCCATCATTGGATATGATTTATGAGTCATTGGAGGTGATTCGGAGTACATGGTGCAAAAACTCAGGCCCCGCAGGCAAAATCCTATTTCTGAATAGTATCAACAGTGGATGGTTATCCACCAATTGTGATCAACCGTTGGGTCCCGCTGAGTGCATTTTAACTAGAATTTCACCAGTGCACTTGCCTTTCTGGTTATGGGGACTTGTGTGAGTCTATGCATAATGACTAGGGCATGCATGTCATACATGATTGGGTGAAAATCCTTAACGTTAGGATACTTACCCATGTTTTCTGAAAGGTTTGAATCCCCTCCAGACATGACCTACACTGACAACTAAGATCACCTCTTCATGTTTCACAATGTACTACTACAATCCAATATTCATTAGTACTGTTTAATTCCAATCAATCATCTATGACAAAACAACAGTATCTAGATTAGGGCATGAGAATAACAGTTGGATCCTCTTTGCCGCTCACGGCCTCAACAAATAATTATTTTTTTTGGCAGTTACACACCACCAACATGCCCAACCTATTCCCATAAAAAGGATAGGTCATATATTACCCCACCTCATGAACTTGCAATCAAGGGTAGGACTACCAAAACTCGTATGGATGTAGTGGACAATGTCTCAGTTTTATTTTCTCCTTAATTTAGTTTATTTTCTTAACACCACCCCCCACCCCCCCCAAAAAAAAAAAAAAAAACACAACTCGTCTAAGTTCTTCAACTTTTGACTCTTATTTGAAGCCCCAAGAAAATCTTGCTTCCACCCCGTCCTGAGAACCAGTCCTTGGTTTATCTACTGTAACAAAGCCAAAAGATGGTACCACAGAAAGCTGCATCACCTACCTTTCCACTAGGAAGGAAACTAGACAAAAACCTTCAGAAAAGTAAAGAGCAACAATAAGTATACCACACAAGAATGAACCACATCTGTAGATAAAATATCAAAAAACAGACTCCAAAACCAGAATTTAATGGGCAAAGAATTATAGTTTACAAATCCACAAAACAGCCATCACTAATTAAAGGCTTGGTTTTGGAATTACAAATATAAAATGGTTGAAAAAATAAAAAAATAAATATGCTATTAGTTACAGCCATCCAAACTCATTATGTACAATTTTGAACACTCTTTAACAGTTTAGAATCTTCTGCACAGCATTTTGTTGAGCCTGTGTTAGACTCTGCAGTTTCAAAAGAAAAGCAAGTTATAGCATTTGTAAGTTAAAATGAAATGAATGGTAAATCAGGAAGTCTTCCCAAGAAAATGCTTCAGATCTAATCAGGGATGGAGTCAACCTGGCAAAGCTGATCAAACAATGTTCTGTCAGTCGTAGAAAACTTCACAAAGAAATCGATGATGTAATTCGCCAGGTTAATCTGCAATACACAGTGTGATAAGGCTATAATGTGAGCAAATCTTTATATGCTGAGGACTTGCACTTTAAATAGGAATCTTAAGGTTCAGCAGAAACCTCATTAAGAGGGTCAGCTCCACTTAGAAGGTCATCTTCGTTATTTTCATCCTGGTCCTTGATACAGAAAAAAAAAGTTCAATGTTCAATTAGTTATCCATAAACAAGTAAATACGGAAACAAGAAGCATGATGCAGATATTACCTCGTTAAATACTTTCGCCATTGCGTCAAGATGTTCAGCTGTAGGTCTGCTGTAGGATGATGCACTAGTTGAATATAGGAAATGCTGGTTATCTTCTTCCCTGTCCTGAATTTCTTCCCAGTCACTATCCTGCCACAAATTACAGTTGAACAATGAAACACCACACCAGAATTGTAAGCTTAATATTAGAATGGCTACAGCACAATGCCAACCTCATCATTGTCAGCCAAAACTTGCTCTTGAATCTCAATTAGCACGTCAGCTAACAATGCCAGGATCTATAATAAGAAGAAAAAGGTAACAACTGTGAGAATAACTAGCTGATACACACTGACAACTCATAAAACAACCCCGCATCTCAGTTTGCTTGCATGCATTGCTCAATCTCTGAAATACTAACAAGAAGCAGGAACTCAATTGATAACAGAGACAATGACAGAACTACAAAACCACATCGTGGCTTCCTAAAAGTCTGGGCAGCAGGGTTCAAAATCCTTCGAGGTTTACAACCCTGGTTAGCTCTAGTTGCGAATAAATGAGCCGACTCCAACAGCTCTTTCAGCAACCCCAAGAGTCCGACTATAAGATTTGTTCCTGAACTATAACATCATCTGAGAAGTAGAGCTAACTTTTTGGAACAGAATTCAGCATTTTGAAGTCTGTGTTGTTCATCAAGTCATAGTGATAAAGCAAATCAAACTATACCTTTGCAGGGAGTGGCATCACAGTCCATTGATCTGGAGCTACTTTAGCTTTTGAGCGAGTGGTTATTCCAGCAGCAGTCTATATCCCAAGTAAAGTCAGTTCCTGAAGGATTTCATTACTCCTTCCACTTCCTAAATTTATAGTTCAAAGCAAGTGCAAACCTTAACCAGATGTCCCTGGACATAGATTTTTGCCAGTTCAGCATGCCTTGTGGACAGCAATAGGGCTAAAGCAGTTGTCGTAACTTTAATTTGGTAGGCCCCTTGAATTTCACCTGCATTTCATTAGCATCTAGCATCACTAAGGAGCTGCTTGGTTGGAAGTGAAATGAAAGAAGAAAGAGATGGCAAGCCTCTGTCTCAACAAACACATCAAGATAGTCTGGCAGTGGATTTTCTCACAATTTAGAGTCCACTCCACTTTCTATTTTTCTGAATCACAATAAGTTTAATGGAAGTGGCATTGCACAGAGCAATGGTAAAAGATTTGGGCTGTCAGGGCAAATGCCCAGGTTCAAGTTTGGTGCAAACCCTGGGTCGGAATACCTGAGACTGTTCGCTACAGGGCCATCCAAACTCTGAATGTACCAATAACAAGAGATAATGGCAGTTCTGTAAACGTTTCAATTTTTCAAAAGGGAGTGGCAGGTCTGCAATTAAACAGAATCTTAAACGGTACTGGGAAGGCATAGGACACAAAAAGGATTCTTATTTAAAGAATAGGGACAGACTTGGAATGAAAGTTAAATTAATGACCAAGGGGAATAAAGGGTATTTTGGGGAACCTGATTTAAAATCGTAATATTGTGAAAGGAGGAGTCTTCAACCTCTGACTCCTATGCCCTGCAGAAACTAGAACTGCTGCGGGAAGGAGATCTCCCTCTGGAGAGTTCCGATTGTCTTGAGATTTGAGGTAGGCTCGCAGCTCAAGGACCTACTGATTTTGCACAAGCAGCACCCAAGATGGAGATAAAAAAGGTGAGCAGAATCTCTACTACTCTGGTCCAGCGGAAAACTCAGGAGCAGCTTTCTTGCTGGTTCGATATCATCAAACTAGGGAGGCCTTAGAAGATGAAACTCAATGGTTTGGGATGTCTATAGGTAGGCAACATATATCCAGATTCTAAGTGAGAAAGGACCATAGATGTGTCAAACAGAAATGTGAAGAGAAGTGAGGGAAAAAAGATGAAACAAGGAAGAGAAGAGAGTAAAGGAGGGGTAGCAGCTGTCGACCTACTTGACCAGCAAACACTCACCACCGTGAGCAAGCTCAACTCAATGACTCAAATCTCATTCAATATTTAATTCTCATTCTGATTTTATACCGTATTACATTGTCAATATAAAGTCACACCCTTACATGATAATAGAACTCAACTAAAATTGGAGACAATATAGTCTAGGAAAAATCTCAAATATAAAAACTACCAAAGAAATCCTACTCATATCCACCAAACTATAATGAAATAAACTATGATGTAGATCAAGCTTGCAAAAGAAGGGGGCTTCTGGCTCCATTGAACCAGGTCTTATGCTGGACCAGCCAGCCCCAGCCGTGGTCAATTGAGCCAGCCAAAAGCTGCGCTGGCCAATTGATCTTCTAAAAGGTCCTAAAAGCTTCGATTGATTTCAGCATAATTTAGGACTAGATTCGACAAGCCAAACTAGACCCAAAACTGTTCTGCTGGAGAAAGAGAACCCAATAAAAAAACCAGAAACAATAATAACCCACTCGAACTTCTCGCCGCAGAGTGTCGATTGGATCGAACACCAATCCCTAGGCCTTGATTAAACACAAGGAACAGCCATAGCAGCTAGCGACAGCAGCAACAAGAGTTATTTTGTTCAACATAAATCGTGGGCTGTAGTGTGCCCTCCTCTTTATTTATAATAATGATGGGGAGGTTTACAAATAATAGTAACTCAGAAATTAGAAACTAACAAAACTGAGTTACTAAAAAACTAATTACATGTAGTTACTAAAACTGAGATTGTAAAAACAGGAAACTAGATCTAAACTGAAATTAGAAACTATTTGACACAGGAATTAGAAACTAATTATATGACTAAAATTAGAAACTAAATAAGATCTAATATCCCCCCATCACTAGCCCAAACTGTGGGCTATCTTAGAACAGATTTGGTCGACCAAGTCAGCCACTCGTCGACCCTTTTGGTCCTTCTTGTGTAGACCCTTGGTGCCTTCGTTGCTGCATCACAGCAAGAATCTGGAATTTTGTCTCTTTGTGATTTCCAGTTCTTGTTTCCTTTTCCATGGTCTAGACTTTTTATTCCTTTTGTGTTTTCTTAGTTGACAAGTAATTAGAAGCTAGTTGTCTCAGATTCTGTGTTACTATTCTTATTTTTCTTAACAAACAAGTTGTTTCAATTAGGAAGGATTGTTTTTCCTAATTGACAAGTTTCTTTTTCTTAGAACTTTCCTTGCTTATTAGTTCTATTTTGTAACAAGCTTGACCAAAGTTACAAATAAGACTTTACGTGTAAGAAGTCAGCAGATTTGATTAGCAAAAAGTCGAGAAATTTTTCCATGGCTGTGAGGGTCGACTGAGAGGTGGGATGCCCAAAACACTTGAGAGGGTGCGGCCCACAAGGGGAGGGTGATAGACCTGACCCAACCACCATTCTTCTTCCCCTTCCCATCCCTCCATCGAATTCTGTTTCTCTTTTAATTTTCTGTTATTTCTATTGAGTGTTGTGAGGTTATCAGGAGTGCAATTGAGTGTTGTTTCAAGGATCAAAACCCACCAGAAGTGCTGCTACTGTACTGAAGAACAGAGGAGCCTGCGACAGTTTTACAAGTGATTTTCTGGGCAGATTTCAAGCCTCCTGATCTTAGCATCCCTAGACATTCTTCCACTAGGCTTTCGGGGATATCTTGAGATCCCCAAAAGGGACCTTCGACCAACTTTGGAGGGCCTACTGCTGCAGTTATTCAAAATCTACTAGATTCCTTTTTCTTGCAACCAGTTTATCTCCCTGTGCAACCATCAGTACTTGGTCAACTTTTAAAGGACAGTTAGGCATCACACATACGACCTACGATCTGACTTTGGAGGATAATCAGAAGATGCAACCTCAGGTTCTCGGAGAGTTACCAACAGTTTCATTTTTATTACCAACAACATATCTCTCAGTTCAGCCATCAGAAATTGATCAATTTTGGAAGTTTGTTTGATCATATAAAAGCTCCATTTGATCCACAAATCCCAGGCTCAACTAACCCCTATGTTGTCAGTTACAAATTAAACTAGTTTTGACCTAATCTGTGTTTATTTCTCAGTTGTAACTTCTGATCAGAGCCTAATGTTTGGAGCCTATCACTAGTCCTTACTGGGGTTGATAACATCCGTAATCTACCTTACATCAAAACTACCAAACGCCTACCAGCCTTTGCCAGAACAGAAAACAGGTTAAGGGTCGGTTCTTGGTTTAGGCCTCAAGTGGTCATGTTTGTCCACCCATGCTAGAACAACTGTATCACTTGAGAGCAACCATTTTGCGGAAAAAAATTTCCAAAGGCTATAGGATTGACCAACTCTCAAGACCTCGCATAGCCGGGACCAACACTGGGCAATAGCCTTTTTTATAACAAGTTAAATAGAATTAGGTGTCTCAGGTAAATAAAAAATTATTGTTTTGATACTGTAGTTTCTTTTGCGACTTTCTTAGTTCCATTCAATACTCAACATGACTGATGGGTGGGAGGTTTTGTATCTCTCCTTCCTTTTCTGTTTAGGGTTTAGAAGAAAAATAAACTCCCTCAAGAGGAAGTGCAGTGCGAAAAAAGGCCACTTTGGCTGGCGGAGTGGCAGGGTTATAAGGCATAAGAGAGAATAACAACGAAAATAACAACAGCAGCGGCAGCAACAACAAGAACGCAAAATCTTTTGTAGACAGCAGTCTTAAAAGAAATCTATCGATGGGTCACCTAGTTCTGCACGTGGAAGAGTGACATGGAAATTCCACCATTTGATATCTACGACAGTTTGGATTGGCCATGTGTCAAATTTTTGACTAGAGTTCAATTGAATAACACACTTCCATGATTTGTAATGCACACTCTATGGTCCAACCATTGGCTTGGACCTCTCTTAGTAGTCCTGGATTCGCAAATGCTTTATTTGCCATGTGGCCAACTTTGGTTGGGTTCAAACTTGAGCATGTAAGAGGCAGACCTTCAAATTTAATAGCCCATTAAATTGCAACCTCATTCAACCCTTCACATAGAAAACTAGGTGCATATCTATAGATATCCATGGTGGACAGCACCCTTCTTTTTACCCAAGCATCTTTTTTATCGCATCACATGCTAATGAACCACTAGATTAGTGAAAGAGAAGTTAGAAGAAAATATCTAACCATGGAAACCTCATGTTACTTCTGAGTCCTGACCAATCTATCAATTTGAATTGCCAAATTGAGAAAACTTGCTTCTCATTGAAAGAATATGACTAAATATTATTGATAAAGAGAATCAACCATTAAGCAAGTGAAGATAGGATGGTCATCAGTCTGCACATGGTTTTCCACTGCTGGTATCGCAATCTCCTAGTTCGGTTGGCGTTCTGCCTTTCCACTCCAGTTATGTCTTTAAGCACAGCCACTTGAAGGGTAAATCCACAATGTTAGAAGTGTGGTGTGAGGAGGAGTCATGGCCAGCTGTCTAGCGCAAGCCAGGACTCCCTCTTAGGGGTATTTTAATCTAACTATGGCTCGTTTCTAGATTAGAATTAGAAATTAGTTTTATTTCCTGTTTTGTGTTTTCCTATCCCTACTAGGAGTATGTAATTGTTGGTCTATATAATGAACAAAGTTGGGCAGCCCAATCTCATCGATTGGGACTCCCAAATTTCCCATCACCTCTTTCTCTTTCTCTTCTATTTACATGGTATCAGAGCTTGATCCCTAAACAAGAAAAGTCAATCTCTGCTACCATTAGACAACTAGTAACAGTCCCTTCTTCTCTAGTTTGGTTGTTACTGGTTCTTTCTAAGAGCTCCAAGACTTTTTAGAGAAGGTGGTTTCATCCCCTAGCTTGCTGATTTTTTTTTTTATTATTATTTTTTTTTATTAATTGAGATCAATCATATGTCTTGAAGAATCTACTCAGAGTATTGTTGTGAATGCTTGCTAGTTGGGTTTTCAAGTTCGAAGATTGAATTAATCAATTTGGAAGAACCGATTGTAATTATTAGGGTTTTAGCTTTCTGCCAAAATCGATTCGGGCCATATCTTTCAAGTGTGGTCTTAGTTTGGAAAACCCTTTTGGGGTTTTATTCAGCATCATATTAGGGACATTCGTTCCAAATTTCAGGATCATTGGAGCACTGTACACCCAACCACAAGTATTCTTCTGTTTTACCCAATTTAGGGTTTTGGAATCTGAGTCGATTCTTCTCTGGTTGTTGATTTATTGAAGTTTGTCTGGAGATTTGGTTTGTTCACTTATTTTGAGTGGTCAATTACATAAGATCAATCAGTTGTCTTATCTAAATCCTTTATACGGAGGTCAGATATTTTTTTTTTATTTATTTCTCTATCTGTGGATCCTTTAAACCATCTCTTTGCATTGATGGCTGACACTAAGAGAAAGAATGTTTTCACAGAGGTGATATCCTTATTATCTCATAGGATTACAGAAAAGAAGCTTGTAGGAGTTGCCAATTTTCAACAATTGAAGAAAATTGTGCAGCTGGTTTTGACTGGTCATGATCCATAGGGTCATCTAACAAAGGTGAAGCCTGCTAATGACACTACGTGTGATACGGTTTATGCATGTATTTTGGGACAGCTATTGAACTTGATGGATGTTCATAGTTGATGTTGTTACTCATATCGATACTGTGAAGGAGCTATGGGACTATTTGAATTTTCTGTATTCCAGACAGAACAACTTCTTTAGCATCTATGAGCTGTCTTAAGAGTTTTATCGAGCTGATTGGAAGGGTCGACCTCTAACTCAATATTTTTCTGATTTCAAGAGTATGTATAAGGAGCTGAATTCTCTACTTTCTATTAGTGGAAATGTGCAGAAGATGCAAAACCAGCGAGAGCAGCTTGCATTTATGGGACTCTTAGGTGGTCTTAGAACAGAGAATAATATTGTTTGGTCTCAGATTCTTGGAGGTGATAAAGTGGCATCTCTTGCAAATAATTTTTTTCGAGCCCTATGGGTAGCTCGAGAGAACTCTCATGATCCTGCACCCACGCTCCGCTTTTGTTTCTCAGAATAATAACCGAGGTGGGGTATGTATTACTAGCAGTGGAGGTGGAAAGGGGCAGCCGTCTAGTAACTTTAGCACTTCAGATAGTTTAGGGGCAACACGAACATGCCACCATTGTGGCAAACCAAGACATATCCAATGCTTTTGTTGGAAATTTCATGGCAAACCTCCTTAAAAAACAATTTACCAATTTAGCCACAGTTATTGAGACTTCTCCCTCTCAGTCCTCTCAGCCTGGACAATCTAAAGGTAAAATGGTCAAGATGACAGATGAAGAATATACATGGTCTACTCAATTCCAAAACTAGCCTTATCAACCTTCCACTGCATGTTTTTCTCCATTTCTATTTAGGTCATCCGTCTCTACAGAGTTTATAGAAGCTTGATTCTCGTTTTCGTTTTATTTCCAATCTAGATTGTGAGTCATATCAGTTTGGAAAGCTTCATCATGTAAGCTATTCCCCTAGGGTCAATAAATGGTCTATGCACCCTTTCTCATTGATTTATTCGAATGAATGAGGTTCTTGTCCCATTACTTCTTAGTTGGGTTTTAGATACTTTGTTACTTTTGTTGATGATTATTCCAGAGTTACCTGGATTTATTTAATGAAAAATTATTTTGAGTTGTTTTTCTAATTTTTTATGCATTTATTGCTGAAATTTAGAATCAATTTAATTTATCTGTTAAGGTCTTACGAAGTGATAATACTAAGGAATACTTTTTCTGGTCCTTTTTCTCAGTTCATGGCAGGTTGTGGTATGATTCATCAGTCTTCCTACTCAGACACACCCCAACAAAATGGTACTGCTGAGAGGGAGAATATACGTTTAATGGAGGTTGCTAGGTCTCTTTTATTTGAGATGAAGGTGTCAAAATATTTCTGGTTTGTTGTTGTTTTAACTGCCTGTTATCTTATTAATCTCGAATGCCTTCTTTAGTGTTACAGGGTACTATTCCTCACTCTTTGTTGTTTCCTTCTGATCCTTTGTTTATTCTTCGTCCTCGTATTTTTGGTTGTGTTTTTTTCATTCGTGATCTTCCAAGATTGTCCAAGTTGGATCCTCGTGCTCTCAAATGTATCTTTTTACGTAATTCACGCACCCAAAAAGGATATCATTGTTATTGCCCTACACTTCATAAATATTTTATTACTGCTGATGTTTCTTTCTTTGAGTCTGTCTCTTATCCGGATGAATCTGTTGTTCTTTTTGAACTGGATGATGATCTTCCTTTATATGTTGTTCAACATTTTCCGCAGGATACCACAGATGTAGTGGTGCTACCATCACCTCCACCAGTTGTGCCACCACCTTCTCCGGTAGTCCAACCACCAGTTGGTCCGTAAGTCTATACTCTCCGTCCTCACGAAGAACTATCATCCCCGATTTCTATGGCTCCTACCTCGTCATCTTCGCCTACGGTTCTTGATCTAGGTATTCCCCTTTCTGATATTGATCTTCCTATTGCACAACATAAGGGTTTTAGGAGTTGTATCCAACATCCCATTTAAAATTTCGTTTCTTATTCTAGCTTATCCTCTTTTTTCCATACTTGTTTATCTACTTTGTATTGTTATCTTGTTCCTTAGTCTGTTGCAGAGGCATTAACTAGTCTTGGATGGAAAACAACTATGGAAGAAGAATTATTAGCTATAGAAGAAAATCATATTGGGTTCTTGTACCGTTACCTCAGGGAAAGTCTGCTATCGGTTGTCGCTGGGTTTATGTGGTCAAAGTTAGCCCAGATGGTTCTCTAGCTCAGCTGAAGGCTTGGCTAGTTGCCAAAGGGTTATGCACAAGTGTATGGAGTTGATTACATGGACACCTTTTCTCCTCTTGCCAAGCTGGCTTCTGTTCGTATTTTGATATCCCTTGCTGCTTCTTCTCATTAGCCATTGTATTAGCTCCATGTGAAGAATGCTTTTCTTCATGGTAATTTGCAAGAAGTCTATATAGAGCAATCTCCTGGGTTTTTTGCTCCGGGGGAGTCTGTTCTAGTGTGCAAACTTAAGAAGTCCTTATATTGTTTGAAGTAGTCTCCTCGGGCGTGGTTTGGCAGGTTCACTAATGCAGTTTGTGAATTTGGGATGTCCAGGTATGACAGTGATCACTCAGTGTTCTATCGGAAAGCTAGCACGAGAAGGATATTTCTCGTGGTTATGTTGATGATATTGTCATCACTGGTGATGATGATGATATTGAAGGGATCCAAAGTTTGAAAACTCATCTACAGCAAAAGTTTCAAACCAAGGATCTAGGGCCATTAAAGAATTTCTTGGGTATTGAAGTAACTCAGTCAAGGAAGGGATTTTCCTCTCTCAGAGAAAATATATTCTGGATTTGCTGCCAGAAACTAGAATGTTAGGAGCCAAACCTTTAGATACTCCTATTGGATCCAGATGTTAAGCTCACAGTTGAGAGTTGTGACATGCTAAATGATCCTGAGAAATATCGAAGATCGGTGGGAAAGCTTAATTATTTGGGGATGACTCGGCTTGACATTGCATTCCCTGTCAGTGTTATGAGTCAATTTCTTTCATTTCCACGATCTTCACATTGGGATGCCATTGTTCGTATTTTGGGATATCTCAAGAAAGTTCCAGGTCGTGGTCTGTTGTACTCTGATCATGGACATAATCGTGTTGAGGGACTTTGTGATGCTGACTGGGCTGGATTTTCTATTGATAGTCGGTCAACTACAAGATACAATGGTGGAAATCTTGTGCCTTGGAAGAGCAAGAAGTAGGCTGTTGTGGCAAGATCTAGTGCAGCGTCTGAGTATTGTGCCCTCATGCCACTTGTGAGTTGATGTGGGTGAAGCAACTTTTGGCGGAACTTGGGTTTGAGTGCATTTCTTCTATGCAATTGTGGTGTGATAACCAAGCTACAATATTGCATCAAATTCAGTGTTCCATGAGAAGACAAAATATATTGAGGTAGACTGTCATTTTGTTTATGGAAAATTATAGCAATGAGTGATTTCTACAAGTCGTGTTCACAGAAGAGAACAACTTACAGATGTTTTCACGAAGTCTTTGGAGTGTGGTAGAGTGGACTATATTTGTAACAAGATGGGCAATATTAACATCTATGCTCCAGCTTGAGGGGGAGCGTTAGAAGTATGGTGTAGGCAGGAAGAGTTGTGGCCAGCTGTCTAGCGCAAGCCACGACTCCCCCTTAGCGGTATTTTAGTCTAACTATGGTTTGTTAGTAGATTAGAATTAGAAGTTAGTTTTATTTCCTGCTTTGAGTTTTGCTATTCCTACTAGGAGTATGTAATTGCTGGTCTATATAATGAATAAAGTTGGGCAGCTCAATCTCATCGATTGGGACTCCCAAATTTCACATCACCTCTTTCTTTTTCTCTCTCTTTCTCTTCTATTTACACACAACATGCACCAAAACCATGCATGATCTTGTTCCTCTAGCCAGAAATAGAAGAGTCAATTGTGGAAGAGGAAAATGGTGGAAAAGTATGCTTACCTTGCTGCTTAGTCCATTCAGACATCACATATGCCAGGGGGTTCTCATGGCCATTAATGGGCAATGTGATCAATAAATCAATGAACTGTTCAACATTTGGTGCACTCATATGGACCTGGAAGAAAGAAGAGAAAAAAAAGGAAAAAGAAAAAAGTAAAAAAAAAGGCAATCACATAAGCCAGAGAGTTCTAATGGTCATCAGCGGCAATGTGATCAACAAATCAATGAATTGTTCAACATTTCGCGCACTCATATGGACCTACAAGAGGTACAAGAGGGGAAAGTAAAGAAAAAGATACTGAAAACTCAATGAACAGCAGAGAGCTGCATACATACATCTAAATTCTTAATCGTAATAGAAAGAAATGATCAATGTTCTGCCTCTTAGCCAGGAAAATGAAGGCCAGTGCATTTTGACAGACAAATTAGAATATCATATCATTCAATTGAACAAAGATAAAACCATATGATATCATTCAATTGAACAAAGATAAAGCTACCAAACTATCAAATGAATAAAAAATGTTAAACTAGGGTGTAGAGGACCAGTAAACAGCCTAGCTTTTAAATGTAATCTTTCCCTGTACTAATTAGCATTCACTGGACATATTGTGCTGGTAAAGACACTAATTTGCAGAAATAAAAAGCGAATACATCCAGCCATATAAGATTGTTATATATAGTTCAATGCTTAGATGACCCAAAATTGTCAGCTGAAAGTTACACAGGATGAAATCTAAGGATTTCTAGTTACAAAAACGCCAAGGTCGGTGAAAAAAGGTTTACCAGTCTAGCAAAAATAAGGAGTAATGAGCTTTTCAAGCCTGCTATTTGACAAGATTGCATGCGCCTTACGATAGCAGCGACAAGGTCTCGAATATGCGGTGCCATTTGTGATGGCAGATGCAACATAAGCTGCAGAATGTAGCTCCCAACAAAAAGCGATCCAGAGCTTTCCAGAACAGGGTCCAGAAGCCTGCATTTAGATTGGTCAAAATTAAGCATCCAGAACCTCAGGATGAATAAGAGCATAATGGAAGTTTCTTATTGCCAATAACAGGTCAAGCACGAATCTTCATTCATTATCAGACAAGAAGTTAGGAAATAAATCCACGGTATGAGATTAAACCAGAAGTGATCACATGCAATAGTAGTAAATGGTTGTTTGCCAACTTCTACTGTACATTGACCAAAAGATGACGACCACCAGAAAAGGAGCCCCTAAGGACTCATCCTATCATCATCTTTTACCATTCACAATCGCGTTGCCTCAATACAAATTTACAATGCCTTCTTGAAGATGATGACCCAGTTCACAGCAAACAAAAAAGTGTTTGTTTCCATTTTTTTTTTTTTTTTTTTTTTTTTTAGCTTAAACATGATTATCCAACAAGAATGTCCATGCTTCACTAGGTATAAATCCACAACAACAAACGACGTGATGCAGGAAAACATATGACAACAAGTACTATATATACATATATTTTTGCAGTAGGGGTTATTAAGGGTGTCACCCGGTACGGTATTTGGTATTCGGTACGGTACAACAGACCAAAGGAAGATACCGAAACCGAAGGTACTGAGAAAATTCTTATATGTCAATACCGATAATGTAATGGCTTGATACAGTTTTGGTAAGTTTTTTATTCAGTATAAATTCGGTGTCTTATTCGGTACAAAATACAAAAATGGTTTTGGTACGGTTTCTATTTGATAATTTTACCATTTTGACCTTTTCCTCGAGCATTTCAGGGTAAGGCTGCATAATTCTTGCCCCCAGACCTCGCACATGCAGGAGCCTTGTGCACTAGGTACGCCTTTTTCTTTAGTTGGTAATTTGGTACACAACCAGTACGATTTCGGTATTTAATGTGGTACAATATATACCGAACGGTTTTGTCTTAAATACCGATACCATACCAAGAAAAATACCATTTTGTCATACCAAATCCCCCTCAATACGGTTTTGATATTTGGTATCGATACCCAATTGGCACCCTTAGAGTTTATTAGTTGGTTCATGGAGAGACCCAAACGATTTCATCAAGAGGTAGCTTGTTGGGTTTCAAGTTATCCTAAAGATGCTCTAGGAAAGGGTCTTATATATAGACCTAATAGGATGGTTGATCATGTTGAGTATTCTGATGATGGTAGGGCTAGGGTTGAAGGTGATAGGAGGCCTACTACAATACTACTGGTTATTTTATATTTCTTGGCAAAAATCTCATTACTCGGAGTAAAAAGCATACTACAATAACAAAGTCTAGTGTCGAGGCAGAGTAGAGAGCTATGGCTTATACTGTAGTTGAATTGTCATGGTTAAAGTCCCTTCTTCAAGAACTTGGGTTTCTTGTTTTCAAGCCCATCAGTATGTTTTGTGATAACCACCCATCCATTTATATTGCTAGCAACCATGTGTTTCATGAGTGCAATACACACATCAAGGCTGACTATCATTTTGTGTGCAATGTTGTGATGAAATTGATTGCTATGTAATGCAGGAGTAGATTACAAGAAACTACCCCAACAATTATAACCCCAAACAATACCAATAGGACCAGGAAACAAGGAAATAATACCATCAAATAAACCCCCAAGGATACAATACCCATATAGGAGCAAAACCAGCCCAAAACACAACCCGATAGGAGAGAGAAAGAACTACTATAGAGCTGGAGAGAGAGAGAGGTGCGGCCAGGTCTGTAGGAGTCCGATTGAGCTGCACTCTTGGGCGTAGATAGTCCCTAGGGAGGGTACAAAAACCCCCAAAGTTGAGAGAATTCTGACGGCTGATTGTGAAGTTACAAGCTTTCTTGATTTTCTGACCTAAGAGAAATAATCGCAGGCTTCAGGAGAGAGAATCAAATCTGGTTTGTAACTTGGACACATCTGAACTTTTGAATACTCACAACAGTCGTATACTTCAACAACAGTAACTTTAGGATAAAATAGAAACTTTAAACAAGAAGAAACAAAGGGAAAAGTGGGGGAGGAGCAGCTGTCTTGGCCCGGGCTTCTCACCCACAGCTATCCCAGCTGTTTTAAGCAATTAACTGCAATTATTCTTTATTCAAATATGAAATTATGAGTACATAGGATTCTCTATTTGTAGAGGGCAGAATAGCAATCAAACTACTACTAGGAGCTAGTTTCCCAATAAGACTAGACACTCCTACTACAACTAGGAATTCAAAATTGGACTAGGAATAATAAACCTATGTGGAAAACAAATAGAGTCCTAAGACAATTTGGACTTGACATACCACTTACTCAACTTGATGGGCCCAATGGCCCACTAGTTAATTAAAAACAACTACTAATTATTCCCCTAGCCGATGGGCCCAATTGGCCCTTATTTGTACTTAGCCACTCAGGTGGACCATGTAGGGGTTTGGCTGGCTTCTTGGCTGGACCCTAGCCACTTAGGTGGACTAAGGATGGACCATTCTTCCTGTCATATTTCCTTCCATAATGTCGATCTACATCAGCTCCCCCTTTCTTAGAATCATTCAACTCCAATGAATGGGTAACGGACATGTAGTGCTCATAGAGGTCCGTGTCAAGGCGTTGAAATTCATCAGCATGGATCCAAGTACAATCCTCTCGTGGTCGACCTTTCCATTTGATGAGGAAGGAGTAGTACCCTTTGCCCCCACGAACTGTGGTGAACTTGTTGTCGAGAACATCTTCGATGACATCATCTTTAGGGTTTGCAAATTGAGGAAGTTTGAGGGTGTGTTCAGTGTCACCGTCATCAGAATGGTGTCCCAAATATATCGTCAGATCAGCTACATTGAAGACATTGTTGATCTTCAGAGTAGGAGGTAGCTCTAAAATGTAAGCATTAGTGCCAATGCGCTTCAAGACCTAGTAGGGACCCATGTTTCGAGGATGGAGCTTGTGCACTGTACCAGGAGAAAACCTCTCAGGTGGAATTCGAACCATTACCAAATCACTAAGCTGAAATTTCACGTAGCGACAATGTCGATTGGAAGTTGCTTGGTATCCGTCATTGCTAACAGCGATGCAACAACGAACATCAGCATGTACCACCGTGATGTGTCTAAGGAACTCATCGGCTTCCACACTAATATGGGCCTGAGGTGGCAAAGGTACCAAGTCAACCGGTCATTGAGACTGCAGTCCAAGGACAATCTCAAATGGTATACGACCTGTGGTGCGGTTGACGGAACTATTATAGGCGAATTCAGCAATATCCAGTATAGATGGCCAAGTCTTTTCATAGTCTCGGACTAGACATCGGAGTAAGTTGCCAAGACTTCTGTTCACTCCTTCGGTCTGTCCGTCTGTCTGAGGATGGAATGCAATGGAAAACTTGAGTTTAGTATTTGTTTTCAGCCATAGAGTCTACCAGAAGTAGCTCATAAACTTGACATCCCTATCTGAAACAATTGTCTGTGGTAGACCATGTATGCGCACTATCTCTTTGAAAAAGAGTTTGGCCAAGTGACTTGCATCAAGAGTCTTCTTGCACGGGATAAAGTGTGCCATCTTGGAGAAACGATCTACTACTACAAATATGGAATCATACATTTCCCGTGTAGGTGGTAAGCCTAGGACAAAGTCCATGCTTAAGTCTTGCCAAGGTGCATGTGGAACGGGCAACGGTGTGTACAATCTTGTATTCTTCTTTTCTCCTTTGGCAAGTTGACAAGTGCGGCATCTCTGTATCACATGTTGCACATCCTTTAAGAGTTGAGGCCAAAAGTATAAGTCTTTCATCATGCAGTATGTTTTGTCCTTGCCAAAGTGTCCACCCATTCCTCCTCCATGTAGCTCTCGAATCAAATGATGTCTCAAAGAGGTGTTTGGGATGCAGAGGCGAATGCCTTTGAAAAGATACCCATCATGTATAGCAAATTTGTCATCCCGTCCTCCTCCTTGTAGGTTGTTGAATAATTCTGAAAAATCAGCATCATTAATGTACTCCTCCTTGAGAGCAAATACATATCCTTGCAAGTATGAGATCCATTTAGCGTGCCGATCACTAATGGTCTTTTGTGAGTGCAAGTATTTGAGTGCTTCATGATCCGAATAGAGCACAAACTCTTTGCCAATTAAGTAATGCCTCCAATGCTTGAGGATTTGAACAATGGCATAGAGTTCTAAATCATAGGTAGAATATCTTCTTTTTGCATCATTCAACTTTTCACTGTAGAAGGCAATCGGATGGCCCTGTTGCATAAGCACTCCCCTTATCCCAACATGGGATGCATCAGTAGCCACTTCAAACATAAGATCAAAATTGGGTAGTATAAGCACTGGTGCTTCTGTCATTTTTTGTTTGATCAAGTTGAAAGCTTTAGTGGCTGCCGGAGTCCACTAAAATGGGACTTTTCCCCCTTTTGTGCATTCTGTAATTGGGGCTACAACGGCGCTAAAATTCAGATGAATCGTTGGTAAAATGAAGCAAGACCGTGAAAGCTACGAACCTCGATTAAGGTCTTGGGAATAGGCCAATCAATGACACTTTTTACCTTCTCCGGATCAGCTTCTATGCCTTGTGAAAACACAATAAAACCAAGGAAGATGACCTTGGGCAACATAAAGGAACATTTCTTCAAGTTGATGTATAACTTTTTTGCCTGTAGTACTCTCATGACACGTCTCAGATGCTTCAAGTGTTCATTTTGTGCTTTGCAGTATATTAGTATGTCATCAAAGTACACAACGAGAAATTTGCCGATAAAGGGTCGTAGTACATGTGTCATCACCCTCATGAAAGTGCTAGGTGCATTGGTGAGGCCAAAAGGCATAACCTTCCACTCATACAGGCCTTCTTTTGTTTTGAAGGCTGTTTTCCATTCATCCCCTGGACGGATTCAAATTTGATGGTAGCCACTCCGTAGATCAATCTTTGAAAAGATTGAGGCTCCTGTCAACATGTCAAGCATGTCATCCAAACGAGGAATAGGAAATCTGTACTTTACCGTGATTTTGTTAATGGCCCGGCTATCAATGCACATATGCCATGATCCGTCTTTCTTTGGTGTCAATAGGGCTGGTACTGCACATGGACTCATGCTCTCAACCAAGAACTCTTTCTTTAATAAATCATCCACTTGTCTCTTGAGCTCGGCATGCTTTGTAGGATTGAGACGATAAGTGGGCAGATTAGGGAGTACTGACTGGTTCAGCAGCCTTGGTAACAAGAGCTATGATTAGGCCGGTTTCTTCACCAAGGGTCAGGAATTCTCTATGGGGCAGCACGCATAGCTTGTTGTCCACAGTGTTCTTCTTGCTGAAATTTTCTTTGCATGGTTGCTTCTTTTGCTTAGTGGTTGTTTTGGAAGAGGTCATAGCAACATTCTTTAAGACATGTTGTCTCCTTAGTTGGGCAGCCCTTAACTTGTCTTTTACCTGAGGTATGTTGAGTGGGTTTAGAATGAATGGTTTGCCTTTGTGATCGAAGATGCATTGGTTCTTAGTACCTCCCACTAGCACATTGTTGTCATATAACCAAGGCTTTCCAAGTAGTACATCAGTGAGGACCATGCGGATGACATCACACCATACACTTTCTTCATAATCTGAGACCTTCAATGGGACTGAACACCGTTGAGTTACAGCCATGGTGTTGCTGTCTAGAAGAGATACCTTGTATGGCTGTGGATGGGATTCAGTCTTAAGCTTTCCGTCAATAACAAAGGCTTGAGATACCATATCACACAACTTCCACTATCCACAATCACTTGAGCTTTGTGAGGTCCACTAGACATTAAGGTGTAGAAGATATTGTGCCTCCTCCAGTCTTCACCCATAGTTTCAGACACTAGGATTCTTGTAACCACATTGACATAAGCATGAGGATCATCATTCTCTGGTGTAAGCTCATCTTCCAGTTCATCCTCCTCTCCTTCAACTGCAACATTAACAGTCCAATCGTCATCCTAAGGTTCGTGGATTTGTAAATCTGGATTGGATTCGTGGCACTGATGACAGAGTTGGATCGTCCCCGCTTAGGGAAGAATTTTGCCGTGTGTCCAATCTTTCCACAATTGTAGCATGTCACAGATCCACTCTCCCTTCCCATTGGAGCCTTCCCCTTATCCTGTGTATCTTGTGGAGCTCGGGTAGGAAATCCAGTGGGTTTGGTTGGTACATAAGGCTTTTTGTTGTCAGTTGGCTGGATGTACCTTTTGAATGTTGTTTTAATCAGATCCTCTGCTTCTAGTGATTTGTTAAAACAAATGCTTAAGGAGGGTATCTCGATCACACCAAGCTTCTCACGAATATCATACCTTAGCCCCAGTTTGAAACGGGATATGAGCAATTCTTCATCTTCTTTATGGGCACCTGTTCGTGAAAGCAGTTCATTAAAACGATCAATATAATCTTCTACAGTCATAGTACCTTGCCTGAGAGCATTCAGCATGTCGTAGAGTCGACGTTGGTAGGTCGGTGGTAAGAATCTATCGTTAAGGATAAATTTCAAGTCTTCTCAATTGTGAGGCATCTGACGACTGCGGATCAGCCTATTCTCTTCATTCCTCCACCAGTCCTTAGCTCCACCAGTTAACTTAGTGACAACTAATTGAACTTTCCTTTCTTTTGGCATATGGTACCACCGGAAGTAGTCATCAAAGGAAATTACCCAGTCCTGGTAGTAGAGGGGATCGTGCCTCCCATTGTACTCTTTTAATTCTAACTTGACCTTGTACGTATCGTCAGGTTGATAAAGCTGATTGTCATACTCATCATTCTGAGCTGGGACATTCCTTCTAGGTTGCATAGTGACTCTTCTGGGAACATTACCAATGTAATTGACAGCAGGTTGAACATTAGTTTGGGCAACAGTTGGTTGGGTGTTAGAGTGGGCAGCAGTACTCTCTTTTAGGTCACCCAACTGTTGGTCATATCCATCCAACCTCGTAGACAAGGCTTGGATTGTTATCATCACATCTTGAAGGGTGGGTTGGGGTTCTTCTGTCTGAGCCATAGCTCTGATACCACTTAATGCAGGAGTAGATTACAAGAAACTACCCCAGCAATTTATAACCCCAAACAATACCAATAGGATCAGGAAACAAAGAAATAATACCATCAAATAAACCCCCAAGGATACAATACCCATATAGGAGCAAAACCAGCCCAAAAACCCCCAAAGTTGAGAGGATTCTGACGGCTAATTGTGAAGTTACAAGCTTTCTTGATTTTCTGATCTAGGAGAAATAATCGCAGGCTTCAGGAGAGAAAGTCAAATCTGTTTTGTAACTTGGGAAGAAACAAAGGGAAAAGTGGGGGAGGAGCGGCTGTCTTGGCCCGGGCTTCTCACCCACAGCTATCCCAGCTGTTCTAAGCAATTAACTGCAATTATTCTTTATTCAAATATGAAATTATGAGTACATAGGATCCTCTATCTACTACAACTAGGAATTCAAAATTGGATTAGGAATAATAAACTTATGTGGAAAACAAATAGAGTCCTAAGACAATTTGGACTCGACATACCACTTAACTCGATGGGCCCAATAGCCCACTAATTATTTAAAAACAACTACTAATTATTCCCCTAGCCGATGGGCCCAATTAGCCCTTATTGTACTTAGCCACTCAGGTGGCCCAAGTAGGGGTTCGGCTGGCTTCTTGGCTGGACCCTAGCCACTTAGGTGGACTAAGGCTGGACCCTTCTTCCTCTCATATTTCCTTCCATAATGTGGATCTACATCACTATGCCTTTTGTTGTATCTGGGAATCAGCTTGGTGATATGTTTACCAAGGCATTGTGTCGTTCTGCTTTTTTTACAGGTTGTTCCAAGTTGGGCATGGGTGATGTCTATGATCCAACTTGAGGGGGAGTGTCATGACTTTAGTTGTACATGGTGATGTTAGCATACATGTTAAACAATGTATCGTGAGGGCAAAGTCTAAGTCTATGTTAAGTCATAGTTTATGTTAAAGTCATGTTGAGTCATTGTTATTTACTTTATTTAGTCTTTGGTTGCATTGACTTTTAGTAGGCCTTTTTAATACATTTACAAGTAATAGACCCAGGCAACGATAGAGACTACCTTGAATCCTATCTAAATCATCTAAATAGGCCTATTTCTAATAATAAGCCTTGGGTTGGGTTACATATGTGTTGCACCTTTAGTGTAATGGGTTTTCTTTGTAATGGGCTACTTTAAAGGGCCTGATATGGATCACTAGGCATATGGGAAGTGTCTTTACAGATTTATTTTAATTGTTATTAAGTGCTTTACTTAGGCTGAATTAGGATTCTATAAATCCAGTCCTTTTTTGAGTCAATTTTTTTAGATGAGTAAAAAACTTCATAACCAAAGGAAAGAAAGGGAGAGGGGGAGGGGGAGATAGAGAACAAACAAATCACAACAAAATTACAAAGCTGATGCGGATCCGGGTTCCAAAAATCGGACTCATATTGCTTAGGGGCCCACAATTAACCACTAAATCAGTTTTCAAAGAAGTGGGGGCATTCTTGTAAATTCAGGAACAACTCTACCGGTTAAAAGAGAGGGAAATAGATAATAGGGTCAAACTGGAATAGACAATTAGAAGAGGAGTTTTTTGGAATTACAAAGAGAAGGGGAATAATATGTCACAACTATAGAAAGTAGGGGTTTAGTTGTAATAACAGGGACTAAACTCTTTTAAAGCAAAAGAAAAACCTGTCTTCTTCTTCTTCTTCTTCCCGATAGAACCAGGCCAAGGCAGAAGAGAGAAACTTCATTCCGTTGGAGCTTCTTTAACAGATCTCGGCTTGGGCTAAAACTTCAGGTGAAGGCTGGAAACCAAGCATCGCAATCATCAACCAAAGGAAACCAACTGTTGCTGCAACTTGGATCTGGCAGTCGGTCAAGTCCAGATCTGAATCTGGTTTCGAATCTCTCGCTGGAAGGACCTGTTGGGGATGAGAATCTAGGGTTAAGGTCGCCCACAGGTAGGAAACTCTCTACCAAAGCCTCAGCCCAAGCAGCTTAAAGGAGAAGGAGATCGATCCTTTAAACTAAGGCTGCAACTGTCGCCCAGAACAGGGTAAGGAAAAAACCAGAAAAATAATAGAGATGAAGAAGAAGAAATAAAGAGGAAATAGGAGAAGGGAAAAGAAGAGATTAAAAGATTTCAGAGAGGGAGGAAGAGGGGATCGGCAGTCATGGTTTCACACCCAAGATTCTCAATCAAGTTTTAATTCTTGAAAATCTGAAATCTCCATTGATTTACATCAATATAAAGGCAAGCAAAGTGTAACAATGGAAGCTAAATAAATTGGAAACTACCCTAAATAACAACTGAAATAAAATCTCCTACTAAACTTGACTACACCCTACACTAATAATTAAGGAAACAAAAATCACTAAATTACTCCCAAAATTTCCCACGCCTAACTGCATCAAAGGCCCTGCCTAAACGAAGGGGAGGCAAGGGCCAACAAAAAGAAAGAGGAAGAACCCCAGCTAACTACTACATAAAAAAGGGGAAAGGCCAGACCACAATTGGCAACCAAACCCAACAACAAAGAAAGGTGCTACCTAGGAAAAGAAGGGCCAAAAATATAAAAGGCCCTCCAAAGAAATACCAGATGTCACGATCTCGATTATCCAAATTAAGAGGCAAAATATTTTCATTGCTGGGCAAGGAAGAGTCCTAGTAGTCCTGGTGGGCCCTTTCTTAAGATAAGGAGGGGAGCTAATGTTGAATGATGGTAAACATGAAAGGGGGGGGGGT